>NW_024471593.1:0-17917 GCF_017654505.1 Polyodon spathula | reverse complement strand
GAGGTCTGGTAAAGCATAGGGAAGCATTGTAAAGCACAGAGAGGTCTGGTAAAGCACTGGGAAGCATTGTAAAGCACAGAGAGGTCTGGTAAAGCATAGGGAAGCATTGTAAAGCACAGAGAGGTCTGGTAAAGCACTGGGAAGCATTGTAAAGCACAGATATATATTTCACTGCAGTTCTCTACAGTAAAACAGATCGCTGCATTTGTTCTGAAAGAGCGGGTCGCTGTCACAGCACAGTAAGACACAGAGGGGCGTGGTAAAGGCACAGCAATCGGCTCCCTTGTCCTCGATGACCTTAAGGACATGAATGTAATAAACTGTATTTCACTGCGCCATTCTGTACTCCTTCACCTTACCTTGCAATGCAACACAATACAGCAGACAGTACTGGGAAAGACAGTTTGTTTGAAAGGGATTCTTTAACGGGCTAAATTTATTTTCAACGATATGATTATGAATATATGCATCAAACTGAGCGTCTGCAGGTCTGTGGTTTATATTTAAAAACGATCCGAACGAAATCTATAAACATGTTTTATCCATAAGCAACACCAACTAATGCAAAGTTATGAGGTACCAAATTTAAAATAAATAAATAAATAAATAAATAAATAAAATAAATAATAATAATAATAATTAAAATGAGCTTAGGTATTCGTTGAAGTATGACATTACTGTTTCAAAACTACCACAATTGATAAATAATAACGATAAGAAATTGTGGTTTATTGTGAGAAGGCTGCCGGCATTTATTATTTTAAAACCAAAATTAAGTATACGATACCTTAAAAATAACTCAATACTGTTTTGCTTATCGTATTTAGTAATACTGGTTAACTAATATTATCAGGAATACTCAATACACCAAACGGTAAATAAAATGTTAATCATCACCTTATTGTATTATATACTCAATAATAAGAATATAATTATATAATAGTATAAATTATTATTATTATTATTATTATATATATATTATTCTATATAATATATAATATATATATATCTATATATATATATATATATATATATATATAAATATATATATATATATATATAAAAAATAATATATATATATATATATATAATATTGAAGTTACTGTACCTCGCCTCCGATTTGCTGAAAAGCTGCCGGCATTTCCCCGGGCTGCTGCTTGCGCGCAGGACTGTAAGGGTTAGTCCAATCTACTTAAATACATCAATCAAATAAAACACGCAACAATATAAAACAGGAGCCTTGGAGCCGGGTCGGGGGACGCTGTTTGATAAGTCTCGGGTCTCGCCGGGTTCGGTTCGGTTCGGTTCGGTAAAGTGAGTCTCAGACAGAGATAGAGCGAAACGGTCCCGCTGGGCGATTCTTGAACTGCCTGGAAGGGGATCCAAGAAGGGTTTGAAGAAGAAGAAAACGGGAAAGTTGAAGTGACCTTAGATGTTATTGGCTGAGAGGGAGGGGCGCGGCGCAAGTCAGTACCCAGAGTTTCAGCAGCTCGCCGAGCTGTGCCTTTCCAAAATAGCACCCTAGCCCTGCCATGCGGAATACTGCTACGGTACAGGAATACGACAGTCATTTCGAGAGAGAGAGACACAGTGGAAGTTATTTCGTTAACACTGATTGTGTCCAGATTCACCTAGACCCTTCATTGAACTGATAATTTGCTTAATTAGACCTTTTTTTTTGCTTGATTGCAGCTCTTGCACAGTTGCAGTTCAAAGTTACTTATCAACTGTTACAGCTAACTTGAAATATGCAAAGAGCTGAAAACGAGTGAAAAAAAAAGGTCTAATTAAGCAAATTATCAGTTCAATGAAGGGTCTGGTTCAGTAATTGAGAGCTCGGTTTGAATGAAAACCAGCAGCCGCAGCAGGGGGGGAAGGGGGTCCCCAGGACCGGGTTTGAGAAGCCCTGCTCTAACATGGCATCCTCACGGTCAAAGAGGTCCTCCCCGGTGATCTTGCGCTCCCTCCTTGCAGATCGTAAGTTTAGCAAGAGCCAGGTGCAGATTCACCAGGAGGTCCCTCTTCTAGGTGGAGCCACGAACAGGGTGCCCGAAAAATAAAAAGACTGGAATTTGGCATTTGGAAAGAACGGCCGCAGTCTGGCGCATAAAAAAATATGAACTACCGACTCGGACTGACCGCTGAAAGGGCATGCGGCGTCCCGAGTCGGTGAAGTTGGGCAGGATCTCTCCAGACGCGACGGCTTCGAGGAGGCTTCTCCACCCTAGATCCCCAGCACCTCTCGGGAACAGGGGTGACAAAAGGAGTGACGCCCCAGCCTGACGTCC
This sequence comes from Polyodon spathula, assembly GCF_017654505.1. Classification (NCBI taxonomy): domain Eukaryota; kingdom Metazoa; phylum Chordata; class Actinopteri; order Acipenseriformes; family Polyodontidae; genus Polyodon; species Polyodon spathula. Next base: position 15,629 of record NW_024471593.1, on the reverse strand, counting down.
TCCCCCAGCCTGATCGTTTGTCCTCGCCTCGTCCAGACACGCTTTGAAGACTGCTACCGCCACCTCTCATATTTGGACTGTACAACATTCCAAAACGAAAAAAAAAAAAAAAAAAGTTTTTTTTTTTTTTTTTTTTAATTTTGAAAGGGAGTTCTATTTGGTTTTAAACGTTGGTCCAAACTTTTGAGAAGTATTGTGTGTGTGCGGGTGCAGTTTTGTCTGACTGGAGTTAGAAATAGTGAATAAAAATATAGTGAGTCAATACCAGACCTCTCTGTGCTTTACAAGTCCCTAGGCTTTACCAGACCTCTCTTTGCTTTACAATGCTTCCCTATGCTGTACCAGACCTCTCTGTGCTTTACAATGCTTCCCTATGCTTTACCAGACCTCTCTGTGCTTTACAATGCTTCCCTATGCTTTACCAGACCTCTCTGTGCTTTACAATGCTTCCCTATGCTTTACCAGACCTCTCTGTGCTTTACAATGCTTCCCTATGCTTTACCACACCTCTCTGTGCTTTACAATGCTTCCCTATGCTTTACCAGACCGCTCTGTGCTTTACAATGCTTCCCTATGCTTTACCAGACCTCTGCAATGCTTTATCATACTTGAAACAAGTTCTTACCACCAGCACTGGGAGCATTTGTATTGCTCTCTACCCCAGCCTTTCATGTGCTAAAGATCTGTGTGTGTGCGTGCGTACGTGTGTGTTTGTGTGTTCAATCACTGAGGTTAGAATATGCACGCCCAGTACAGCACAGTAGAAGTTAAAGTATCTGCTTTGTAGAATCCAAACACTTCCTGTGCTGTAGGTCCATTTCACTCCTATGGGGGGGGGGGGGCGACACCCTCTTCCAATGCTCTGATTATTCAAGATTTTAAATATGGTGGCTCAGTGTTTCCACAGCGCTTTGAAATACCGTGTTCTGCTCTGAGAGATGCGTGTTTTGTGAATGGCACCCTGGCTGTCTCACTGTACCCTTTGACTGGAGCACATACTGGACAGGTGGTTTTAAATTGAGTTCTCATGAGTGTGTCCACGTTTCAATCTGCACAGCGAAAGCAGTGTGTAAAACTGGACCTCATCTCGTTCCCAGTATCAAACTGGGGCCAGTTCCATCTGCATTCTCCGAGCCAATCTGCAATGCATGCCAGTGAGGTCAAACCTCCCCTGTTTCTAGAGCCACAAGGATCCATCCAGCTCAGGACAGCAGGTGTTGAGCTTGGCAGGCTGTACCACTGAGCTCTCCAGAGGGGGGTGGGAGAGGACCTGCCAAAGGGTGTCATGGAACAATGTGGCTGTTTATTTCAAACATGATTGCTGAGTCATTCCCTAAATGTCATGAGTGGATTAATAAGAGCGAGAGGGAGGAGGAGGAGGAGAGGGAGAGAAGGGGAGGGAGAGATTAGTAAAGGGAGGGGAGAGGAAAGGGGGAGCGAGCGAGGGAGGAGAGGAGTGGAGGAGAGAAGTAAGGAGAGAGGTAGGGAGGGGAGCTGGAGAGAGAAGTGGGGGAGGGAGCAGGGAGGAGAGGTGGTGGGAGAAGGGGAGGGAGGGAGGGGGAGTGAGTGAAGAGTGGAGGGAGGCGGGGAAGCTTATCAGTGTTACTCAAGCTTCAGTGAACATTTGGTGAAATGCTGCCACCTTGTGGACAGACTTTTTTTTCACAATGAAGATTTAACAAATTTGAAGGGGGGGGGGTGTCATTTAGTGCCCTCAAGTATTTTCCATTGGACACTAAATTCAAAGTTATTGGTGTTTTCTTTAGTGCTTCCCTTCAGCCTTGCGGGTTCTGTGTCCTGTCCAGTTGGTTTAGGGTCTCCAGAGGTAGTTTGTTCCTCCTTTCCCTGTGAATCCTGCAGCTGTCGCGATCCTTAATGAGTCGGAAAACTCCTTTTGTACTCATGGTGCTGGCGGCATATCACGGCACAGCTCTTCCAGCGACATTTCAACGGCTCTGGAACATTCCTAATTTTATTGTATTGTGGCTCTGGACTCGGTTTTCCACTGGTTCTTATCCTGTTACTCTAAATCTATCTTTACATGGATTTTAGCTGCTCTGAACTTGTCTGCAGAATCTCAAAGGACCTTTTTATTGTGTTTTAATTTTTTTTTTTATTGTTTTACATTTTGCATTTTTTTTTTTTTTTTTTTTTTTTTTTTTTAAATCGCATTTTTTTTTTTTTTTTTTTTTTAAATCGTACCCGCATGGACCCCTCGGAACTACATTTCCCATCATCCTCCTGCTCACTGGTAAATCCATCTCAGTTACATATGTGAGCAGGAGGATGATGGGAAATGTAGTTCCGAGTGGTCCACGCGAGTACATGGGAAGCCATCTTGAGCCAGGGAATGCGATTTCAAAGTTTTAAAAAAACAGTCAAAATGTAAAAAATAAATAATTCAAACAACACACACGCCTTCCTTAAACAGTTGTAGGAACACGTAACACAATCAAATAAAAAGGTCCTGATGTGCCCTTTATATGTTTGGCTTCAGTCGATGAAAGTAAAACAGCAAACAAACAAACAAAGAAACAAACAAACGAACAAACGAAAAATATTACCTTGTAAAAATGCTATTGCAACCTTAAAGGGGAGGCCAGTTTCTCTGGCAGGTGGTGCTCCCTGTTTTTAATTCTATTTCAGGACACTCGAGAAGGCCAGACCTAAAAGGAAAAGGAAGTTTGTGGTTTTAGTTATCGACAGAGAGAGTACTGTTGTCGCCCGGTTTTTTGTGATCTTCTGTCTTGGACCCATGGCCCTCAGCAACAGCTTCCTGATTGGACGACGGTTCAGGCAGCGGGCGGGACCAGGAGTAGACGCTCAGTGACTCAGTACAAGGCAGCGAAGCCTCTGTTTCCATGTCTTGTTTTTCGGCTTCCACTTTCAACCGCAACTGGGTTTTCTTTTTTTGTCAGTGCAGTTTCTCATGAAATCCGGCCGTATGAAACTGATACGAGAGTCAGGCTCTTTAAAGTCACTGCGAAAGGAGCCACAATATTGACGATATTAGGGGTAGCCGACTTTGTCAAGCGTTCACCACTAATCTGCAAAAAAAAATAAGCTTTGAAACATAGTGTTGAGAGATGAGTTTGGTGCTGTAGAACTTTCTTTAATTGTATCACAACTTCATACTGCCCAAACCCCGCACATCACTTGGAATTTTATACCTGTAATCCGTAACCACATTTAATATATTTGGTCTAATTTGTTACTGTATAGCTCACAGTCAGCCGTCATTTGAGACACAGTCCCCCCTCTATGATCGCCAAGCCATCGGATGGAGCTAGCAGCGCAACCTAACGTCCTTCGTAAACTGGGCGCCACTCCTTCTTTGTAGAGGTTTGTAAAAGTTAGCGCAAGGGTGCCGCGCCGCTACAGTCGCAGAAGCTAGTACTGTATACTCAGCAATTTGAACCCTCTCTCTTTCCCCCCTCATCTCAGGGTGCGCTGTAGCGCGATGAGGAGAAACAGTCCCAGTTTGCCTCCTTAACCCAGCGCCAGAGCCAATCGGATCAACGCTACAGCGCACCCTACTGGCAGCGGGAGAGCTCCACTCTTGCAGGGCTTGTCCTCCATGGGGCAGCAGCTCACCTGCGTGGCGGAGTGTGTGAAGAGGCGCTCGGGGATCAGAGGGTGCCCGCAGAACTTCTCCTGAGCTGGTGTGGGGAGTTTGGGTTAGGAAGCTTAGTTGGACAGGGCTGGGAGCTCATTGACCCAAAATGAGAACCCGGGACAAGGAAGTAATTTAGTATGAGTAGTATTGTTAAAAGGTTTTAAATATTTGGTAAAGTGTGGTTACTTTAATTAAGATAATAATAATAATAATAATAATAATAATAATAATAATAATAATATACAGAATTTTAGAGAGTCCATCAGTGTGAAAAGATTTTCCGGCAAACGTATTTAATATACAGAGTCGAAATGAATTATGCAACAGCAGCCGGGCAGTTTGAAGGTCAGATGTTATCAACACTTTGTTTTTTTTTGTTTTTTTAACTTCTAACTGAAAACGAAAAAGGTCTGGAAACTAACTGTCGACAGAAATCAAAAGGTCAGGGCTTTTATTCAAAGGTAAAGTGTGTGTGTGTGTGTGCCTGTGCGTGTCTGTTTTAGTCAGTGTCTCTTTGCCTGTGTGTGTGCGCCTGCCTGCCTCTGTGTGTGTGTGTGTGTGTTTGTTAGTCACTGTCTCTTTGCCTGTGTGTGTCTGTGTTTGCTCTTTTCATCTGAGCTCTGCCTCAACAACAGCTTGCTAGAAAATGTTAACCTGCGCTTGACTGCACTCTGAAGTGATTTTACCTTGGCTGTGCTTGGTACAGCGAAATCTGACAAGGCTGGGCTGTGTGTGTGTGTGTGTGTGTGTGTGTGTGTGTGTGTGCGCGCGTCGTGGCTGCGTCAGTATGAATCAAGATCAACTTTCAGAAAGGAGAATTTCGACAAGGCATATTTCAAACAAGATGTAAATGCTTTTGGATTACATTGCAGTTTGAGAGAGAGCTTGTGACTGAGAGAGAGGGAGAGAGAGAGAGGGGAGGAGGAGGCAGAGAGAGGGAGGGAGGGAGGGAGGGAGGCAGGCAGAGAGATCTGATGTTTCCGGTTAGATGTGGGTTGCCTTGTGACAGTGCACTTCTAACTGGCGCTAAATTAAAAAAAAAAAAAAAAAAAATTTAAACTAGAAAAAATCCCCAACTGAGTCAGCAGATCCCAGCTGCCATCTTCCCTAAACCGTCCGACTTCAGTTCGTAAATAAAGACACTGTACCAGCACTTCAGTTCAGCGCTCAGTTCAGATGCTTGCTTTTCAGTGAGAGAGCTTGTCACTGCGTCAATGAAGCCAACTGGAACATAACAGGTACGTACACAAGCTGTTGGTCTCATTTCCTTCTCTGTAGTGATGAGGTGTTTCTGCATAGCTGGGGAGCTGATAATGTGTGTGTTTTTAAGCTTTAATTAAAATCGTTTATTTTTTTATTTTCCTGGCGTTTTATGCTGGATCATGAGGCTTTTATTTTTGAATGGTAGGCCATTCTCCAGCCTTCCTCTAAGCAGTGCAAAATACCCTGAGGCGGTCATTCGAGTATTTCGGGGGACCAACCAATGGGAAAAAGACCCCAATTTCGGCGGTAGACTTCTCTGGCTTCCGATTGGCGACGTCGACGCGTTTTTTAAAAAAATGTAACGTTTTTTCAGCCGTTTTGTGCTTGTTTTCCCTGCACCCCCCCTCCTCCCTCCTCCCTCCCTCCCTCCCATCTCTCTTTCTCTTCTGGTATAAATTCGGCTTGTGTTCTGTTTTCGCCATTTATCGAGCGTTTTTAAAGATGGATACGGACGACAACGCTACGTTTTCGTTATTTTCGACAGACTGCGGAGAATTCGAACCCGGTTTTGGGGCCAGTCCGGGCTTCATTTGCAACAGGTGGGTCTATAATCCAGCTGGTGCCTTGTCTGTCCTCCTGAAGCGCTCCAGTCTTGAAATAACTGTGTTTTTCTGGTCCGAATTTAGTTTTTTGTCGGCCGTGTTTTTACCTGCGACTTCGCGCTGTTATAAGCGCAGTAATTCATGTGTTTAAAATATTCTCCTTTTTTTTTTTTGTAATGGAAAGTGGTGGAGAGTTACTTTGTGTTTTACAAAGGCATATGCAGGAGTTTACTAAAAAAAGAATATTCAAACTGAACCCAAACCCGCATTTGATTATATTAAAGATAGAATCCGTTTTTTTTTTTTTTTTTTTTTTTACTGTTATGTCAAAATATATTTTGAAATACATTAGTCGGGCACAAATGTTGCAAATGTCCTTGATTTCTAACGTGAATGATAAATTTGTGTAGCGGAGAAAGAAAGGTGGTGGTAGCTGTAACTGTGTTTTCTTTTTAAATTTCGTTTTTAAGTGTTGAAACTTTGGCAGCTATAACGTAGGAGAAGCTGACTTGCATTAAAATAATTGCAGAGACAGACTTAGCATGGTCATAGACTGTGCTTTGAAGCTGATGGTTAGCGCTGCTGCCTCATAGCGCCAGGGTCCTGGGTTCGAATCTGGCCTAGAGGGCCTGTCCGTGTGGAGTTTGCACGTTCTCCCCCGTGTTCGCGTGGGCTTTCCTCCCACAGTCCAAAGACATGCTGGTCAGGTTGACTGGTCATTCTAAATTGCCCTCAGTGTGTGTGTGTGTGTGTGGTGCCCTGCGATGGACTGGGGTCCCGCCCAGGGTGTAGTCCTGCCCGTGTCTGCCAGGTTAGGGTCCAGCTCACCGCGACCTAGTAGAGGATTAAGCAGTTATTGATAATGGATGGATGGATTTGCATTTCGCTAGATATTATACAGTTGGTACCCTAATATCAATCAGATGTAATCAATCCTTAACCCTGTGATGCCCATTTCTGTATGACATGTGATGCGACTGTTAGCAGCCCTCTATTATCATTTTTGAAATCCCGCCTCACCAGCCAGAATATTTCACATCCAGTCTATTAGGTTTTGCCCTGGATATGAAAAAATAAGAAATAGAACTGACTCATTCTGCCTCACAAAGTCAGATGAAAGCTGCTGAATAATGTTACGTGAACATATCGAATCGCACCCCGCTTTGCAGTTTCCCGTGCGCTCGAGGAAAAACTGTCAACACTTCTTCGAAATCTGAAGTGAAATATTGCCTTATTACTGTTATGGCTTCTGCGATATGATGTTGTATTTTCTTTGATTTGTAAATTCTCGAGTCGCTGAATTAGTGTGCGTCTCAGAATGACTGACAATATCAGATCCACGGTCACACCAAGGGTCTCTTGCTGCTGTGTATTTCCACAGTAGGTATTCAGCAAATTCAGGTGTACTTACATTGTTATTATGCATAGTTACAAATTAACAATTAACTTGTGTACATTTTTTTTTGCATGATTTATCACTGACCCTAAACCTTTTTTTGATACAGTTGTGTACATATATAGTGGAGATTTACATGCTTAATAACACTGAAGTGCTGTGCAAGCAGCACACGTGTAATTACTATGTAACGACCATGTAAATACACACACATGTATGTGTGGTGTTACCGGATGTGCAATGCGAAGCCATGTTGAAAGATATTGTAATGCAAGCCTTGTATCATGAGTCTACAACTAGACAGCCACAGATGAAATAATGCTGATATTCTGTCCACAACAGTGCAGTATTTTCATTAAAACGAACACAGATTAAATGAATTCCCTGATAGTAAGATTTTTCCACACGGTCCGGGACACATTTGACAGTTGCTGATTGTAAATGACTTAATATATTTCCTGTTTGCGCGAATTATTTTGGAAGAAAGTTTTGAGTTAAACGCAACGCTCAGGTTCGAACAGCTGACTACAAAGGATACTGGGAAATGCTTTGTAGCGCTTTTTGGGGACTACAGATCACCATGATGCATTGCGAGTTGCCATTGGTTCCACGACCCACAGAAACGAGTGACCAGCGCAAACATGCACTACCTTTGCAGAGAAATGGAGGTGTTGAAAGATAATGCACCTCCTTACAAGAGAAACAAAGATGCTGCGAGAGATTTCAACATCCCCACGCAGATTAAAATCTCAATGATATTATTATTGTCAGTGCAACTCACACAGGTGTTACAGGGCAGTACAGGGTTACAATGCAAGCTTTGTATTTAAATACAGTGTAGTTTACAATAAGTGCATTATTATTATTATTATTATTATTATTATTATTATTATTATTAATAATGAGTCATTTAGCAGACGCTTTTATCCAAAGCGACTTGCAGAGACTAGGGGGGTGAACTCTGCATCATTAACAACCGCTGCTGCTGCTGCAGAGTCTCTTCCAATAGGACCTCGTTTGTTTTGCGTCTCATCTGAAGGGTGGAGCACAAGGAGCTGAAGTGACTTGCTCAGTGTCTCACACACACACACACACACACACACACACACACACATACACTGACGATGTGGTGCTGAGACAAGTGGCTGAGCTGGGATTTGAACCTCCTGGGATCAAGCTCCTTATCTTCATCCACTGGACCACCAAGCCTCCTACTAAAATACAATATGAACTAGGAGGATGCAACAAGCTAGGGTTACAGAAAAGCAGATCTAATGAATCGCTCTCTGAGTCACTTCCGCTCTACGAGGCTCCTTCTGTCTGGTGTGAATCGATTCATTGTTATTCTGACTGGCTTTTTTCCATGTCCGGTCAAGTTGTTGTAGTGGTTTTGCCTGCCTGCAGCCTTTAGTGGGTGAGAGATGGCTTATGTAATTTCTATTACAGGAGAGTAGCTCGCTTCATATTGGACATAAATAATCCAGCTCTGGCCAAAAGTGTTGCATCCCCCTCTAGAATGAACTTGGTGTGCCTCATGAGGTCGAATGAAAGCTGCTCAATGACGTTAACATGTTGAATGAACTAAAAAGCTGACTTGAAAAATCTGACATTTCGAAATCTAACACCAGGAATATGCTTAAAACTGGATCCCCGTGCTGTTGCTGTTTTTTTTTTTTTTTTTTTTTTTGAGATCGTTTTTCTAGTTTCTTTGATTGCATGATGTTTAATAACAGAAGATCGAGTGATGTTCATTTAATTTTGGCCACAGCTGTGGTACAGGGTGAGAGATGGCTTTAAAAGCAGGCAATTAGGATTTTTCATTGCAAGACAGTAGCTGTTATTTGCTAATATTGGACTCGCCAAGATACAGTGAGAGAGGCATGGTGGAGACCAACCAAGACGTAGCTTTGCCTAGGGAACGAGGACTTCCTATTGGCTGAAGTGTAGTGCTGGCTCCAGGGAGCCATCAAAACGTGGCCCCGCTGATGCATCACCATGGCAACCATCTGGAATTATTATTTATTTATTTGACAGGCGCCTTTATACCCAGGAGACTCACACAGGTGTTACAGGGCATGCAGAGTTACAATGCAAGCTTCATATTGAAACACAATGTAGTTTGCTAGAATACAATATGCAGTGCAAATAATAACACTGCTAGAATATGAACTGGGATGCCGTGTATAATAATAACACTGCTAGAATATGAACTGGGATGCCGTGTAGAATAATAACACTGCTAGAATATGAACTGGGATGCCGTGTATAATAATAACACTGCTAGAATATGAACTGGGATGCCGTGTATAATAATAACACTGCTAGAATATGAACTGGGATGCTGTGTATAATAATAACACTGCTAGAATCCAATATGAACTAGGATGCCGTGTATAATAATAACACTGCTAGAATCCAATATGAACTAGGATGCCGTGTATAATAATAACACTGCTAGAATCCAATATGAACTAGGATGCTGTGTATAATAATAACACTGCTAGAATCCAATATGAACTAGGATGCCGTGTATAATAATAACACTGCTAGAATACAATATGAACTAGGATGCCGTGTATAATAATAACACTGCTAGAATCCAATATGAACTAGGATGCCGTGTATAATAATAACACTGCTAGAATACAATATGAACTAGGATGCCGTGTATAATAATAACACTGCTAGAATACAATATGAACTAGGATGCCGTGTATAATAATAACACTGCTAGAATACAATATGAACTAGGATGCCGTGTATAATAATAACACTGCTAGAATACAATATGAACTAGGAAGCCGTGTATAATAATAACACTGCTAGAATACAATATGAACTGGGATGCCGTGTATAATAATAACACTGCTAGAATACAATATGAACTAGGATGCCGTGTATAATAATAACACTGCTAGAATCCAATATGAACTAGGATGCTGTGTATAATAATAACACTGCTAGAATCCAATATGAACTAGGATGCCGTGTATAATAATAACACTGCTAGAATCCAATATGAACTGGGATGCTGTGTATAATAATAACACTGCTAGAATCCAATATGAACTAGGATGCTGTGTATAATAATAACACTGCTAGAATACAATATGAACTAGGATGCCGTGTATAATAATAACACTGCTAGAATCCAATATGAACTAGGATGCTGTGTATAATAATAACACTGCTAGAATACAATATGAACTAGGATGCTGTGTATAATAATAACACTGCTAGAATACAATATGAACTAGGATGCTGTGTATAATAATAACACTGCTAGAATCCAATATGAACTAGGATGCCGTGTATAATAATAACACTGCTAGAATACAAATACAATATGAACTAGGATGCTGTGTATAATAATAACACTGCTAGAATACAATATGAACTAGGATGCCTGTGTATAATAATAACACTGCTAGAATCCAATATGAACTAGGATGCCGTGTATAATAATAACACTGCTAGAATACAATATGAACTAGGATGCTGTGTATAATAATAACACTGCTAGAATACAATATGAACTAGGATGCCGTGTATAATAATAACACTGCTAGAATACAATATGAACTAGGATGCCTGTGTATAATAATAACACTGCTAGAATCCAATATGAACTGGGATGCCGTGTATAATAATAACGCTGCTAGAATCCAATATGAACTAGGATGCTGTGTATAATAATAACACTGCTAGAATACAATATGAACTGGGATGCCGTGTATAATAATAACACTGCTAGAATCCAATATGAACTGGGATGCCGTGTATAATAATAACACTGCTAGAATCCAATATGAACTAGGATGCCGTGTATAATAATAACACTGCTAGAATACAATATGAACTAGGATGCTGTGTATAATAATAACACTGCTAGAATCCAATATGAACTAGGATGCCGTGTATAATAATAACACTGCTAGAATCCAATATGAACTAGGATGCCGTGTATAATAATAACGCTGCTAGAATACAATATGAACTAGGATGCTGTGTATAATAATAACACTGCTAGAATACAATATGAACTAGGATGCTGTGTATAATAATAACACTGCTAGAATCCAATATGAACTAGGATGCTGTGTATAATAATAACACTGCTAGAATCCAATATGAACTGGGATGCTGTGTATAATAATAACACTGCTAGAATCCAATATGAACTAGGATGCCGTGTATAATAATAACACTGCTAGAATCCAATATGAACTAGGATGCTGTGTATAATAATAACGCTGCTAGAATCCAAGCGGCGCCGCGGTGTTGGCAGATTGATTCCCTGTCAGTGTGCGTTGGTTTTGACGGCGTGTCGCTTCTCCGCACCACGGTGTAAAACGGTACCGTTAAACACAGGCAGCGATTGAAGGGGTGTGTTATTCAGAGACACGGAGCTGCGCCTTTTCTCGCGAGTATACGGTTAACCCAAATCACATGAGGCATGTTCCTCTCCTCCCCGTCCGGTTTAGTTGGGGATTCCCCAAAACGTGGATCTGTGTCTGAAAAAAAAAAAAAAAAAAAAAAAAAAAACCAGGGTGAAAGAAAACCCAAACCCTTTATAACAGGATAGCTGTCCTGGGCATTGACCCGGGTGATAGCGCCGGACAGGGCTGACGGTAAGCATCGCTTTGAATCAGATAGACGCAGACTGAGTCTCATAGGAAAAATAATGCAGTCAGAGATTGGGTTAAAAGTGCATGGCAGTGGATTCATTATAACACAGCTGAGATATTGCGAGTAATATTACTGCCACCGCGAAATACGAACCTGGGGTTTTTTGTTTTATTATTAGAAAAAAAAAAAAAAACACATAACTCGCAGGCTTTATAGTGTGCTGTTAGCAAATGTCTTTAAATGCCTTTTTTTTTTTAAAATGAAGGATGTTAAGTTTTATAGTTCTGTTTTGATGCGTAATATTATTATAGAGCAAGTTTGCACGGTACCCTGGGGGGGGGGTGAATTTTTAATTATTTTTATTAATTCATTGTTTTCAAAGTACGATTTAAAAAAAAATGAATACTGCATATAAAATTATAGTTAAGAATATATAAGAATAGTTATCTGCGTATTTATTGCATGTGTTTTGTTAAACTAGAAGGGCTCCGACGTCAATTTCGTCAATAGCTGTAAAGTTTTCTAATTGTGTTTTTTTTTTTTTTTTTTTTTTTTTAATTACGAACTTTTTTTCAGCAAAAATGTTAATTTTAAACTTAATCAAGAAAATGCAGCCTTTGAATTTTAGAGAAGCTTCCAAAATCTATATTGAGGGAGGTATTGTGAAAGTTAAACGATGTCTTTCTAAACCTGGTTAGTCTTTTTCTTTGCCAGGCTTAAAACAAATCCAAATGTAAGTTTAGAAATCGAATTTCTTGGCGATATTCTAATGTTTTGATTTCTTTTTTAAATTTGTTTTCGTCTTCAATTGGTCTACCTTCCCCCTTTCTTTCCCTGTTTTGGTGCTGCCCTGGGAAACAGTTTTGTTTGTGATGGGGGGCGGATCGCCCTTATTCGGTTTCTGGTTTCCTTTTCTTCGGGTTTTAAAACTTTCATATCTGTCATTGAAACAGTTCAGCAAAAACCCACGAGTAATTTCAATGCGGTTTAAACGCATTTAATGTTAAGGGTGTGGGAATCGAGTATCGCCGTTTCTCCCCTTTTTCGCGAACTTGGTTTTGTCCGTCTTTTTACTTCTTCACTTTGACGACAGTATTTCTTTCCCGGGGGGGGGGGGATTATTTAAGTTAATTACTTTTTACAGTTATTTAAAAAAAAAAAAAAATTAAATAAGAAAAATACGTTTTTTTAATGCGTGTATTCGTTCTCCAAGCACTTTTTTTAACCCGTGTTTTTCATGTTGTCGAAACGGGTGTGCCATGTTGACGGCTAATGGTTTTACCCGATGAGGTCATGGATTTCACCTTGACGACAGGCGAACGAAGCAGAGAGATCTAAATAAAATGTGTTGTTGTTGTTGTTGTTTGTTGTTATTGTTTTTCTGGACTTATCCCGATTTAAAATAAATAAATAACTTTAGAAACAATTAACTAATGTGTTAAAACAATTCCCTCAAACCTCAGTTGGCTTCAGCACCTGATATATATGTTCGGATTTGTGCTTCTGATTTCTCGACTCTCCTTTTTTAAGAATCCAGTTTATCCCATCTCAGTCACACACAGAGAAACAAGTTCATAGCGAAATTGATTTAAAAAAAAAAAAACTAAATTCGCTTTTAAATCGGCCCAGCCTTCATTTTTCATTTACAAGCACGATCGCGACATGTTAAAAAGCTAGACATTAATGACAGATAGCGTTTGACTCCTGGCACGCTTTCTCACAGCTGTTGTTTACACGAAAAAGGCAGATTTTAAAAGCCCCAAAATTAAATCAGTTTTATTATTAACGCCTTTCTCAGTTGTGATTTGAAATGCACGAATGGCTGAACGGGTATCAATTTTAATATAGATACCCGTTGTACTTTTAAACTTCTAAACGACTCCCATTTCATAGCAGTTTTGATCCATTCCTGGTTATACTATGAGTTCAATAACACACACCTGAGCCTGTTACCTAGACATGGTGGCTGATCAAGCTGGTAGCAAAACCTGGACTGGGTGACACTGCTCTGCAATAGGAGTCATATTTACATCCATCCAGTAAACAAAACGTAATTTCAATACGGTGGACAGTAGCATTGCATTAAACCCTTTCCCATCCTGAATTTATCACAGCGGTAACAAGCTCCGATGTGTCTGAGTTTGAAACCTAGTAAAACCAAGAAGGGATCCATCTGCTCTGCAACGGGAGTCTTGCTCCCACACCCCTGACAATTCTGTGGCAGTGAAGCGGTGCTTTCTTTTTTAAAAAAACAAAATATCCCGGGATCTGAAATGTCTCTCCCTCCTCAGCAGTGCAGAGTGGCTTGCCTGTCGCCGTGGTAACCGCACTCGTTTCCAAGGCGAGATGGCCGACCCCGCGTCCGACAGTCTGGAACAGTTGAGCCAGGAGTCCTTCCAGGAGCTCTGGAACATCGTGTGAGTATCTGAGGGTAGAGGAAACGAGAGTCGGAGCCTTTCTTTTTATTTATTTATTTTTTTTTTTTTTACAAAAGCGCGGATTTCAAACTCGTCTGGCGGAGTCGACTCCGCTTCTTACGAATTTAAACACTAAAAAAATAAAAAATAAATCGGTAGTTCTTGAAAAGGGGTCTTGATCCCAGGAGGTTCAAATCCCGGCTCAGCCACTGACTCCCTGTGTGTGGGAGACCCTGAGCGAGTCACTGAACCTCCTTGTGCTCCGTCCTTCAGATGTAAAGCAAACGAGGTCCTATTGGAAGAGACTCTGCAGCAGCAGCAGTTGTTGATGATGCAGAGTTCACCCCCCTAGTCTCTGCGAGTCGCTTTGCATAAAAGCATCTGCTAAATAATAACTCAACTGCCAAAGCAGTTGACTCTCAAGTAATGTGAATTTCAAGGGACTGGACGTTTATCTTTTATTGATCTTATCTGGACTCTAAAGCCCAGCCCACGCTGTGAGTTTGTATTGGAGAATCATGAGAAGTATTATACTTTAAAAAGTACCATGCGGTTTATTGAAAGTGCCTGGCTGCGAGGGAACTTTTTTTAAAAAGCATACACTGCAGCTGGAAAGAGCTGCGTGTTGCGTTATGGACACTGCTGAAGCACAGAAGCAAGGCGGTCTCAACAGAGCCAAGCAGAAACGTGGATGAACTGCATCCACAGTCTGCTGTTCACAGGGCTGTCTGTGTTCTGGGTTTTCAGAACTGTTGACAGTGCTCTTGTGAATGCTGAAGTGTGCGGCGTCTTTGTTTCTCTTGTAAGGAGGTGCGTTAACTTTCAACACCTCCACTTCTCTGCAAAGGATAGCGCTTGTTTACGCTGGTCAGTCATTTCTGTGCGCCCTGGAACGATGGCAACTCGCAATGCATCATGGGATCTGTAGTCCCCAAACAGCACTACAATAGAGGTGCCAATCTGAATGCCAGTGAATACATTTCCCAGTGTCCTTTATGTGATGTTAAACAAATATTTGAATTGCATGCTTGGTCACGTTGACTCTCTTTCAATTTCAGTTTTAAGAGATGCTATCGGGTCTAATAAGAGATAAGAACATTGATTGTAAAGCCGTGATGTCATATCGAAGGCTGTATTAATTCCTGTTTCTTTCTTTAGTGGAACCAGAGGCGATGAATTCTGGGAGGAAAATGTGAGAAACTTTTATTAATTTTCATCCTGTTTAGACAACCTGACACAGAACATCTCCCTCCCAGTCCCTCTTCAGCTCCACTAGAGCCACACTGCCTCCCTCCCTCCCAGTCTCTCCTCAGCTCCACTAGAGCCACACTGCTTCCCTCCCTCCCAGTCCCTCCTCAGCTCCACTAGAGCCACACTGCTTCCCTCCCTCCCAGTCCCTCCTCAGCTCCACTAGAGCCACACTGCTTCCCTCCCTCCCAGTCCCTCCTCAGCTCCACTAGAGCCACACTGCTTCCCTCCCTCCCTCCCTCCCAGTCCCTCCTCAGCTCCACTAGAGCCACACTGCTTCCCTCCCTCCCAGTCCCTCCTCAGCTCCACTAGAGCCACATTCTTTTCCTCCTTCCCTATACCCTAGACACAGTTTCTCAGCTACATATTAAGGGGTGATCCTGTGGTGGGAGGGGCTAGGTCAGCGAGGGCGGGGCTGTAGCCCGGTCTGGGCTCTGTGATTGGCCCAGCATTGACATGCATTCCCCTGGCTGTTCCCTGGTAGGTTAATTTATTCCCCGGGTTGGAGGGCCTGCAGA
>NW_024471592.1:0-16086 GCF_017654505.1 Polyodon spathula | reverse complement strand
GCACTGTGCCACCGCAACTACTGCAGTGCACTGCGTTGAGGACAGCATTTCTGCTGCCCACACCACCACTACCGCATAGTGCACTGTGCCACCGCAACTACTGCAGTGCACTGCGTTGAGGACAGCATTTCTGCTGCCCACACCACCACTACCGCATAGTGCACTGTGCCACCGCAACTACTGCAGTGCACTGCGTTGAGGACAGCATTTCTGCTGCCCACACCACCACTACCGCATAGTGCACTGTGCCACCGCAACTACTGCAGTGCACTGCGTTGAGGACAGCATAGCCACTACCAGCACCACCACTACCGCATAGTGCACTGTGCCACCGCAACTACTGCAGTGCACTGCGTTGAGGACAGCATTTCTGCTGCCCACACCACCACTACCGCATAGTGCACTGTGCTACCGCAACTACTGCAGTGCACTGCGTTGAGGACAGCATTTCTGCTGCCCACACCACCACTACCGCATAGTGCACTGTGCTACCGCAACTACTGCAGTGCACTGCGTTGAGGACAGCATTTCTGCTGCCCACACCACCACTACCGCATAGTGCACTGTGCCACCGCAACTACTGCAGTGCACTGCGTTGAGGACAGCATTTCTGCTGCCCACACCACCACTACCGCATAGTGCACTGTGCCACCGCAACTACTGCAGTGCACTGCGTTGAGGACAGCATTTCTGCTGCCCACACCACCACTACCGCATAGTGCACTGTGCTACCGCAACTACTGCAGTGCACTGCGTTGAGGACAGCATTTCTGCTGCCCACACCACCACTACCGCATAGTGCACTGTGCTACCGCAACTACTGCAGTGCACTGCGTTGAGGACAGCATTTCTGCTGCCAGCACCACCACTACCGCATAGTGCACTGCGTTGAGGACAGCATTTCTGCTGCCCACACCACCACTACCGCATAGTGCACTGTGCTGCAACTACTGCAGTGCACTGCGTTGAGGACAGCATAGCCACTACCAGCACCACCACTACCGCATAGTGCACTGTGCCACCGCAACTACTGCAGTGCACTGCGTTGAGGACAGCATTTCTGCTGCCCACACCACCACTACCGCAAAGTGCACTGTGCCACCGCAACTACTGC
This sequence comes from Polyodon spathula, assembly GCF_017654505.1. Taxonomy (NCBI): domain Eukaryota; kingdom Metazoa; phylum Chordata; class Actinopteri; order Acipenseriformes; family Polyodontidae; genus Polyodon; species Polyodon spathula. The sequence continues at coordinate 14,972 of NW_024471592.1, read as the reverse complement.
AGTGCACTGCGTTGAGGACAGCATTTCTGCTGCCAGCACCACCACTACCGCATAGTGCACTGTGCCACCGCAACTACTGCAGTGCACTGCGTTGAGGACAGCATAGCCACTACCAGCACCACCACTACCGCATAGTGCACTGTGCCACCGCAACTACTGCAGTGCACTGCGTTGAGGACAGCATTTCTGCTGCCCACACCACCACTACCGCATAGTGCACTGTGCCACCGCAACTACTGCAGTGCACTGCGTTGAGGACAGCATTTCTGCTGCCCACACCACCACTACCGCATAGTGCACTGTGCCACCGCAACTACTGCAGTGCACTGCGTTGAGGACAGCATTTCTGCTGCCCACACCACCACTACCGCATAGTGCACTGTGCCACCGCAACTACTGCAGTGCACTGCGTTGAGGACAGCATTTCTGCTGCCCACACCACCACTACCGCATAGTGCACTGTGCCACCGCAACTACTGCAGTGCACTGCGTTGAGGACAGCATTTCTGCTGCCAGCACCACCACTACCGCAAAGTGCACTGTGCCACCGCAACTACTGCAGTGCACTGCGTTGAGGACAGCATTTCTGCTGCCAGCACCACCACTACCGCAAAGTGCACTGTGCCACCGCAACTACTGCAGTGCACTGCGTTGAGGACAGCATTTCACTACCAGCACCACCACTACCGCAAAGTGCACTGTGCCACCGCAACTACTGCAGTGCACTGCGTTGAGGACAGCATAGCCACTACCAGCACCACCACTACCGCAAAGTGCACTGTGCCACCGCAACTACTGCAGTGCACTGCGTTGAGGACAGCATTTCTGCTGCCAGCACCACCACTACCGCAAAGTGCACTGTGCCACCGCAACTACTGCAGTGCACTGCGTTGAGGACAGCATTGCCACTACCAGCACCACCACTACCGCAAAGTGCACTGTGCCACCGCAACTACTGGAGTGCCCCGCGCTGAGGACAGCATTGCCACTGCCAGCACCACCACTACCGCAAAGTGCACTTTGCCACCGCAACTACTAGAGTGCACTGCGTTGAGGACAGCATTTCTGCTGCCAGCACCACCACTACCGCAAAGTGCACTGTGCCACCGCAACTACTAGAGTGCACTGCGTTGAGGACAGCTTTGCCACTGCCAGCACCACCTCTACCGCAAAGTGCACTGTGCCACCGCAAATACTGGAGTGCCCCGCGCTGAGGACAGCATTGCCACTGCCAGCCACCACTACTACCGCAAAGTGCACTTTGCCACCGCAACTACTAGAGTGCCCTGCGCTGAGGACAGCATTGCCACTGCCAGCACCACCACTACCGCAAAGTACACTTTGCCACCGCAACTACTGCAGTGCACTGCGTTGAGGACAGCATTTCTGAAGTGCCAGCACCACCACTACTACCGCAAAGTGCACTGTGCCACCGCAACTACTGGAGTGCCCTGCGCTGAGGACAGCATTGCCGCTGCCAGCACCACCACTACCGCAAAGTGCACTGTGCCACCGCAACTACTGGAGTGCCCCGCGCTGAGGACAGCATTGCCACTGCCAGCACCACCACTACCGCAAAGTGCACTGTGCCACCGCAACTACTAGAGTGCACTGGGCTGAGGACAGCATTGCCTCTGCCAGCACCACCACTACCGCAAAGTGCACTGTGCCACCGCAACTACTAGAGTGCACTGCGCTGACAGCATTGCCACTGCCAGCACCACCACTACCGCAAAGTGCACTGTGCAACCACAACTACTGGAGTGCCCCGCGCTGAGGACAGCATTGCCACTGCCAGCACCACCACTACCGCAAAGTAGACTTTGCCACCGCAACTACTGGAATGCCCCGCGCTGAGGACAGCATTGCCACTGCCAGCACCACCACTACCGCAAAGTGCACTGTGCCACCGCAACTACTGGAGTGCCCTGCGCTGAGGACAGCATTGCCACTGCCAGCACCACCACTACCGCAAAGTGCACTGTGCCACCGCAACTACTGGAGTGCCCCGCGCTGAGGACAGCATTGCCACTGCCAGCACCACCACTACCGCAAAGTGCACTGTGCCACCGCAACTACTGGAGAGCCCTGCGCTGAGGACAGCATTGCCGCTGCCAGCACAACCACTACTGCAAAGTACACTTTGCCACCGCAACTACTGGAGTGCCCCGCGCTGAGGACAGCATTGCCACTACCCAGCACCGCAAAGTAGACTTTGCCACCGCAACTACTGGAGTGCCCCGCGCTGAGGACAGCATTGCCACTACCAGCACCACCACTACCGCAAAGTACACTTTGCCACCGCAACTACTGGAGTGCCCCGCGCTGAGGACAGCATTGCCACTGCCAGCACCATCACTACCGCAAAGTACACTTTGCCACCGCAACTACTGCACTGCGAGTGCAACTGCTGGAGTGCCCTGAGGACAGCATTGCCACTGCCAGCACCACCACTACTGCAAAGTACACTTTGCCACCGCAACTGCTGGAGTGCCCCGCGCTGAGGACAGCATTGCCACTACTAGCACCACCACTACTGCAAAGTACACTTTGCCACCGCAACTACTGGAGTGCCCTGCGCTGAGGACAGCATTGCCACTACCAGCACCACCACTACCGCAAAGTGCACTGTGCCACCGCAACTACTGGAGTGCCCTGCGCTGAGGACGGCATTGCCACTACCAGCACCACCACTACCGCAAAGTGCACTGTGCCACCGCAACTACTGGAGTGCCCTGCGCTGAGGACAGCATTCCACTGCCAGCACCACCACTACCGCAAAGTGCACTTTGCCACCGCAACTACTGGAGTGCCCTGCGCTGAGGACAGCATTGCCACTACCAGCACCACCACTACCGCAAAGTGCACTGTGCCACCGCAACTACTGCAGTGCACTGCGTTGAGGACAGCATTGCCACTACCAGCACCACCACTACCGCAAAGTGCACTGTGCCACCGCAACTACTGCAGTGCACTGCGCTGAGGACAGCATTTCTGCTGCCAGCGCCACCACTACCGCAAAGTACACTTTGCCACCGCAACTACTAGAGTGCACTGCGTTGAGGACAGCATTGCTGCTGCCAGCACCACCACTACCGCAAAGTGCACTGTGCCACCGCAACTACTGCAGTGCACTGCGTTGAGGACAGCATTTCTGCTGCCCCAGCACCACCACTACCGCAAAGTGCACTTTGCCACCACAACTACTGGAGTGCTACTGCGCACTGAGGACAGCATTTCTGCTGCCAGCACCACCACTACCGCAAAGTGCACTTTGCCACCGCAACAACTGCAGTGCACTGCGTTGAGGACAGCATTTCTGCTGCCAGCGCCACCACTACCGCAAAGTACACTTTGCCACCTCAACTACTAGAGTGCACTGCGTTGAGGACAGCATTGCCACTGCCAGCACCACCACTACCGCAAAGTACACTGTGCCACCGCAACTACTGGAGTGCCCTGCGCTGAGGACAGCATTCCTGCTGCCAGCACCACCACTACCGCAAAGTGCACTGTGCAACCACAACTACTGGAGTGCCCCGCGCTGAGGACAGCATTGCCACTGCCAGCACCAACAATACCGCAAAGTAGACTTTGCCACCGCAACTACTGCAGTGCACTGCGTTGAGGACAGCATTAAAGGGACTAGCCAGCACCACAACTACTGCAGTGCACTGCGTTGAGGACAGCATTTCTGCTGCCAGTGCCACCACTACTGCAAAGTGCACTGTGCCACCGCAACTACTAGAGTGCACTGCGTTGAGGACAGCATTGCCAATACCAGCACCACCACTACCGCAAAGTGCCCTGTGACACCGCAACTACTGTTGTGCCCTGCGCTGAGGACAGCATTCTTGCTGCCAGCACCACCACTACCGCAAAGTGCACTGCGCTTTGGACAGCATTGCCGCTGCCAGCAAAACCACTACCGCAAAGTTCACTGTGGCACCGCAACTACTGGAGAGCCCTGCACTGAGGACAGCATTGCCGCTGCCAGCACAACCAGTACCGCAAATTGCACTGTGCCAAAATAACTACTGGAGTGCCCCACGCTGAGGACAGCTTTGCCACTGCCAGCACCACAACTACCACAAAGTGCACTGTGCCACTGCAACTACTGGAGTGCCCCGCGCTGAAGTCAGCAATGCCACTGCCAGCACTACCAATAGCGAAAGGTGCTTTGTGCCACCACAACTACTGGAGTGCCTCGTGCTGAGGACAGCTTTGCCACTGCCAGCACCAGCACTACCACAAAGTTCACTGTGCCACCGCAACTACTGGAGTGCTCTGCGCTTTGGACAGCATTACCGCTGCCAGCACCACCACTTCTGCAAAGTTCACTGTGGCACCGCAACTACTTTGTCCCCCACGCTGAGGACAGCATTTCTGCTGCCAGCCCCACAATTATGGTAAAGGGCACTGTGCCACCGCAACTACTGGGGTGCCTCGCGCTGAGGACAGCTTTGCCACTGCCAGCACCACCACTACCGCAAAGTGCACCACCACTACCGCAACTACTGGCCAACAACTACTGATGCCGCGCTGAGGACAGCATTTGAATGCTGCCAGCACCACCACTACCGCAAAGTGCACTGTGCCACCGCAACTACTGGAGTGCCCTGCGCTGAGGACAGCATTGCCACTGCCAGCACCACCACTACCGCAAAGTGCACTGTGCCACCGCAACTACTGCAGACAGTGCCCTGCGCTGAGGACAGCATTGCTACTGCCAGCACCACCACTACTGCAAAGTGCACTTTGCCACCGCAACTACTGGAGTGCCCTGCGCTGAGGACAGCATTTCCACTGCCAGCACCACCACTACCGCAAAGTGCACTGTGCCACCGCAACTACTGGAGTGCCCCGCGCTGAGGACAGCTTTGCCACTGCCAGCACCACCACTACCGCAAAGTGCACTGTGCCACCGCAACTACTGGAGTGCCCCGCGCTGAGGACAGCATTGCCGCTGCCAGCACCACCACTACAGCAAAGTGCACTGTGCCACCGCAACTACTGGAGTGCCCCGCGCTGAGGACAGCATTGCCACTGCCAGCACCACCACTACCGCAAAGTGCACTGTGCCACCGCAACTACTGGAGTGCCCTGCGCTGAGGACAGCATTTCTGCTGCCAGAATAAAACACCACTACCCTCAAAGTGCACTGTGCCACCGCAACTACTGGAGTGCCCCGCGCTGAGGACAGCATTGCCACTGCCAGCACCACCACTACCGCAAAGTGCACTGTGCCACCGCAACTACTGGAGTGCCCCGCGCTGAGGACAGCATTGCCACTGCCAGCACACCACTACTATCGCAACTACTGGAGTGCCCTGCGCTGAGGACAGCATTTCCGCTGCCAGCGCCACCACTACCGCAAAGTGCACTGTGCCACCGCAACTACTGGAGTGCCCCGCGCTGAGGACAGCATTGCCGCTGCCAGCACCACCACTACCGCAAAGTGCACTGTGCCACCGCAACTACTGGAGTGCCCTGCGCTGAGGACAGCATTGCCACTGCAAGTGCACTGTGCCACCGCAACTACTGGAGTGCCCTGCGCTGAGGACAGCATTGCCACTGCCAGCACCACCACTACCGCAAAGTGCACTGTGCCACCGCAACTACTGGAGTGCCCCGCGCTGAAGACAGCATTTCTGCTGCCAGCGCCACCACTACCGCAAAGTGCACTGTGCCACCGCAACTACTGGAGTGCCCTGCGCTGCGTACAGCATTGCCACTGCCAGGGCCACCACTACTGCAAAGTCCACTTTGCGAGCGCAACTACTGGAGTGCCCTGCGGCGAGGACAGCATTTCTGCTGCCAGCACCACCACTACCGCAAAGTGCACTGTGCCATCACAACTACTGGAGTGCCTCGCGCTTAGGACAGCTTTGCACTGCCAGCACCACCACTACTGCAAAGTGCACTTTACCACCGCAACTACTGGAGTGCCGCGCACTGAGTACCGCATTGCCACTGCCAGCATCACCACTACTGCCAAGTCCACTGTGCGAGCGCAACTACTGGAGTGCCTGCGGCAAGGACAGCATTTCTGCTGCCAGCACCACCACTACCGCAAAGTGTTACAGAAACGTGGTTATCTGAGAGTGATGGGGACGAATATAATATTTGTGGGTATACACTGTATAGGAAAGACAGGCAGTACAGAAGAGGAGGAGGGGTAGCGCTATACATAAGAAACAGTCTTGAAGCCCAGGTGTTAAACCTGGACAAAGAAAATAAAACCAAATCAATATGGGTCAGAATAACGGACAAAAATTCAAAAGGCATAATAATAGGAGCATGCTATAGACCGCCAGATTCAGACGGTGAGCACAATAATCTGTTATACAATGACATTAGAAATGTGTGTAGCAAAGGAGAAGCCATACTAATGGGGGATTTCAACTTACCCAAATAAAATGGGAAAACCCGGTGGGTAGCGCGAAGGATGAAATAGAAATGGTGGAAATGACAAATGACTGCTTCCTAACACAATTTGTGAAGGCACCCACTAGAGGGGAGGCATGCCTTGATTTAGTCTTTTCAAATAACGAAGATAGAATAACTAAAACAGAGGTCAGAGAACCACTGGCAAACTCAGACCACAACATGGTCTCATTTGAAGTGTTTTTTTAAATCCCCAAAAGTAAAGACTAAAGCTAAGGTTTACAATTTTAGAAAAGCAAACTATGAAGGTATGAAACAGAGACTAACAGAAGTAGATTGGAGTAAAATAGAGAAAACACCCACAGAAGAAGGATGGTTGTTCTTCAAAAATGTAGTACTAGAGGCGCAAAACAATTATATCCCTAAAGTAGACAAATCTAAATGTAAAACTAAATTGCCAAAATGGTTTAATAGATCAATTAAAAAAAATATTCAGCGAAAAAAGGCACTTTACAGAGCATTAAAAAAGGACCAAAAAGAAAGTACGCAGAAAGAGTACACAGAACTGCAAACGCAAGTCAAAAAGGAAGTTAGAAAGGCCAAGAGAGAAATAGAAATAAACATTGCTAAGGGAGCTAAAACCAATTCCAAAATGTTTTTCCAATATTACAACAGCAAGAGAACATTCAAAGAGGAGATTAAATGTTTAAGAGATACAAATGGCAAAATCGTAGAGGAAGAAAAAAAAAATAGCAAATATGTTAAATGATTACTTTTCACAAGTTTTTACAAAGGAAGATACTGACAACATGCCCCACATGTCATCCAGTTCCTATCCAGTTTTAAATAACTTTAGCATAACTGAGGCAGAAGTGTTAAAGGGACTAGGAGCTCTTAAAATAAACAAATCCCCTGGGCCGGATGAGATCCTCCCAGTAGTACTCAAAGAAATGAAAGAAGTAATTTACAAACCGCTAACCAAGATCATGCAGCAGTCTCTTGACACAGGGGTGGTACCGACAGACTGGAAAATTGCAAACGTAATACCGATCCACAAAAAGGGAAACAAAACTGAACCAGGTAACTACAGACCAGTAAGCCTGACTTCTATTATATGCAAACTTATGGAAACTATAATAAGATCCAAAATGGAAAATTACCTATATGGTAACAGGGTACTGGGAGACAGTCAACATGGTTTTAGGAAAGGGAGATCGTGCCTAACTAACTTGCTTGATTTTTTTGAGGATGCAACATCGATAATGGATAATTGCAAAGCATATGACATGGTTTATTTAGATTTCCAGAAAGCTTTTGACAAAGTCCCGCACAAAAGATTAATTCTCAAACTGAACGCAGTTGGGATTCAAGGAAACACATGTACATGGATTAGGGAGTGGTTAACATGTAGAAAACAGAAAGTACTGATTAGAGGAAAAACCTCAGAATGGAGTGTGGTAACCAGCGGTGTACCACAGGGATCAGTATTAGGTCCTCTGCTATTCCTAATCTACATTAATGATTTAGATTCTGGTATAGTAAGCAAACTTGTTAAATTTGCAGACGACACAAAAGTAGGAGGAGTGGCAAACACTGTTGCAGCAGCAAAGGTCATTCAAAATGATCTAGACAAGATTCAGAACTGGGCAGACACATGGCAAATGACATTTAATAGAGAAAAGTGTAAGGTACTGCACGCAGGAAATAAAAATGTACATTATAAATATCATATGGGAGATATTGAAATTGGAGAAGGAATCTATGAAAAAGACCTAGGAGTTTTTGTTGACTCAGAAATGTCTTCATCTAGACAATGTGGGGAAGCTATAAAAAAGGCTAACAAGATGCTCGGATACATTGTGAAAAGTGTTGAATTTAAATCAAGGGAAGTCATGTTAAAACTGTACAATGCACTAGTAAGACCTCATCTTGAATATTGTGTTCAGTTCTGGTCACCTCGCTATAAAAAAAGATATTGCTGCTCTAGAAAGAGTGCAAAGAAGAGAGACCAGAATTATTCCGGGCTTAAAAGGCATGTCATATGCAAACAGGCTAAAAGAATTGAATCTGTTCAGTCTTGAACAAAGAAGACTACGTGGCGACCTAATTCAAGCATTCAAAATTCTAAAAGGTATTGACAGTGTCGACCCAAGGGACTTTTTCAGCCTGAAAAAAGAAACAAGGACCAGGGGTCACAAATGGAGTTTAGAAAAAGGGGCATTCAGAACAGAAAATAGGAGACACTTTTTTACACAGAGAATTGTGAGGGTCTGGAATCAACTCCCCAGTAATGTTGTTGAAGCTGACACCCTGGGATCCTTCAAGAAGCTGCTTGATGAGATTTTGGGATCAATAAGCTACTAACAACCAAACGAGCAAGATGGGCCGAATGGCCTCCTCTCGTTTGTAAACTTTCTTATGTTCTTATGTTCTTACTGCAAAGCACACTGTACCACCGCAACTACTGGAGTGCCCCGCGGTGAGTACAACATTGTCACTGCCAGCAACACCACTACCGCAAAGTGCACTGTACCACCGCAACTACTGGAGTGCCCAGCACTGATGACAGCATTTCTGCTGTCAGCGCCAACATTATCGCAAAGTGCACTATGCCACCGCAACTACTGGAGTGCCCCGCGCAGAGGACAGCGTTGCCACTGCCAGCACCACCACTACCGCAAAGTGCACTGTGCCAACGCAACTAGTGGAGTGCCCTGCGCTGAGGACAGCATTTCTGCTGCCAGCACCTCCACTCCCGCAAAGTGCACTGTGCCACCACAACTACTGGAGAGCCCCGTGCTGAGGACAGCATTGCCACTGCCAGCACCACCACTACCGCAAAGTGCACTGTCCCACCGCAACTATTGGTGTGCCCTGAGATGAAGACAGCATTTCTTCTGCCAGCTCCACCACTACCGCAAAGTGCACTGTGCCACCGCAACTACTGGAGTGCCCCGCGCTGAGGACAGCATTGCCGCTGCCAGCACCACCACTACCGCAAAGTGCACTATGCCACCGCAACTACTGGAGTGCCTCGCGCTGAGGACATCACTGCCACTGCCATCACCACCACTACCGCAAAGTGTACTGTGCCACCGCAACTACTGGAGTGCCCTTGCGCTGAGGACAGCATTGCCACTGCCAGCACCACCACTACCGCAAAGTGCACTGTGCCACCGCAACTACTGGAGTGCCCTTGCGCTGAGGACAGCATTTCTGCTTCCAGCGCCACGACTACGGCAAAGTGCACTATGCCACAGCAAGTATTGGAGTTCCCCGCGCTGAGGACAGCATTGCCGCTGCCAGCACCACAACTACAACAAAGTACACTATGCCACCGCAACTACTGGAGTGCCCCGCGCTGAGGACACCATTGCCACTGCCAGCGCCACCACCAATAACGCAAAGTGCACTGTGCCACAGCAACTACTGGAGAGCAACGCGCTGAGAACAGCTTTGCCACTGCCAGCACCACCACTACCGCAAAGTGCACTGTGCCACCGCAACTACTGGAGTGCCCCGCGCTGAGGACAGCATTGCACTGCCAGCACCACCACTACCGCAAAGTGCACTGTGCCACCGCAACTACTGGAGTGCCCAGCGCTGAGGACAGCGTTGCCAATGCCAGCGCCACGACTACCGCAAAGTGCACTGTGCCACCGCAACTACTGGAGTGCCCCGCGCTGAGGACAGCATTGCCACTGCCAGCACCACCACTACCGCAAAGTGCACTGTGCCACCGCAACTACTGGAGTGCCCTGCGCTGAGGACAGCATTTCTGCTGCCAGCACCACCACTACCGCAAAGTGCACTGTGCCACCGCAACTACTGGAGTGCCCTGCGCTGAGGACAGCATTGCCACTGCCAGCACCACCACTACCGCAAAGTGCACTGTGCCACCGCAACTACTGGAGTGCCCCGCGCTGAGGACAGCATTTCTGCTGCCAGCACCACCACTACCGCAAAGTGCACTGTGCCACCGCAACTACTGGAGTGCCCCGCGCTGAGGACAGCATTGCCACTGCCAGCACCACCACTACCGCAAAGTGCACTGTGCCACCGCAACTACTGGAGTGCCCCGCGCTGAGGACAGCATTGCCGCTGCCAGCACCACCACTACCGCAAAGTGCACTGTGCCACCGCAACTACTGGAGTGCCCCGCGCTGAGGACAGCATTGCCACTGCCAGCACCACCACTACCGCAAAGTGCACTGTGCCACCGCAACTACTGGAGTGCCCTTGCGCTGAGGACAGCATTTCTGCTGCCAGCACCACCACTACCGCAAAGTGCACTGTGCCACCGCAACTACTGGAGTGCCCCGCGCTGAGGACAGCATTGCCGCTGCCAGCACCACCACTACCGCAAAGTGCACTGTGCCACCGCAACTACTGGAGTGCCCCGCGCTGAGGACAGCATTGCCACTGCCAGCACCACCACTACCGCAAAGTGCACTGTGCCACCGCAACTACTGGAGTGCCCCGCGCTGAGGAACAGCTTTGCCACTGCCAGCACCACCACTACCGCAAAGTGCACTGTGCCACGCAACTACTGGAGTGCCCCGCGCTGAGGACAGCATTGCCACTGCCAGCACCACCACTACCGCAAAGTGCACTGTGCCACCGCAACTACTGGAGTGCCCCGCGCTGAGGACAGCATTGCCACTGCCAGCACCACCACTACCGCAAAGTGCACTGTGCCACCGCAACTACTGGAGTGCCCTGCGCTGAGGACAGCATTGCCACTGCCAGCACCACCACTACCGCAAAGTGCACTGTGCCACCGCAACTACTGGAGTGCCCCGCGCTGAGGACAGCATTTCTGCTGCCAGCACCACCACTACCGCAAAGTGCACTGTGCCACCGCAACTACTGGAGTGCCCCGCGCTGAGGACAGCATTTCAGCTGCCAGCACCACCACTACTGCAAAGTGCACTGTGCCACCGCAACTACTGGAGTGCCCCACGCTGAGGACAGCATTGCCGCTGCCAGCACCACCACTACCGCAAAGTGCACTGTGCCACCGCAACTACTGGAGTGCCCCGCGCTGAGGACAGCTTTGCCACTGCCAGCACCACCACTACCGCAAAGTGCACTGTGCCACCGCAACTACTGGAGTGCCCTGCGCTGAGGACAGCATTTCTGCTGCCAGCACCACCACTACCGCAAAGTGCACTATGCCACCGCAACTACTGGAGTGCCCCGCGCTGAGGACAGCATTGCCACTGCCAGCGCCACCACTACCGCAAAGTGCACTGTGCCACCGCAACTACTGGAGTGCCCGGCGCTGAGGACAGCTTTGCCACTGCCAACACCACGACTACAGCAAAGTGCACTGTGCCATCGCAACTACAGGAGTGCCCTGTGCTGAGGACAGCATTGCCAGCCAGCACCACCACTACCGCAAAGTGCACTGTGCCTCCGCAACTACTCGAGTGCCCCGAGCTGAGGACAGCATTGCCACTGCCAGCGCCACCACTACCGCAAAGTGCACTGTGCCATCGCAACTACTGGAGTGCCCTGCGCTGAGGACAGCATTTCTGCTGCCAGCACCACGACTTCCGCAAAGTGCACTGTGCCTCCGCAACTACTCGAGTGCCCCGAGCTGAGGACAGCATTGCCAATGCCAGCGCCACCACTACCGCAAAGTGCACTGTGCCACCGCAACTACTGGAGTGCCCTGCGCTGAGGACAGCATTGCCACTGCCAGCACCACCACTACCGCAAAGTGCACTGTGCCACCGCAACTACTGGAGTGCCCTGCGCTGAGGACAGCATTGCCGCTGCCAGCACCACCACTACCGCAAAGTGCACTGTGCCACCGCAACTACTGGAGTGCCCCGCGCTGAGGACAGCTTTGCCACTGCCAGCACCACCACTACCGCAAAGTGCACTGTGCCACCGCAACTACTGGAGTGCCCCGCGCTGAGGACAACATTGCCACTGCCATCACCACCAATAACGCAAAGTGCACTGTGCCACAGCAACTACTGGAGAGCAACACGCTGAGGACAGCTTTGCCACTACCAGCACCACAACTACCGCAAAGTGCACTGTGCCACCGCAACTACTGGAGTGCCCCGCGCTGAGGACAGCATTGCCGCTGCCAGCACCACCACTACCGCAAAGTGCACTGTGCCACCGCAACTACTGGAGTGCCCCGCGCTGAGGACAGCATTGCCACTGCCAGCACCACCACTACCGCAAAGTGCACTATGCCTCCGCAACTACTGGATTGCCTCGCGCTGAGGACAGTATTGCCACTGCCGTCACCACCAATACCGCAAAGTGCACTGTGCCACCGCAACTACTGGAGTGCCCCGCGCTGAGGACAGCATTGCCACTGCCAGAGCCACCACTACCGCAAAGTGCACTGTGCCAACGCAACTACTGGAGTGCACTGCAGCTGAGGACAGTGGCACAGTGCACTTTGCGGTAGTGGTGGTGCTGGCAGCAGCAATGCTGTCCTCAGGACGCAGGGCACTCCAGTAGTTGCCAATGGCACAGTGCACTTTGCGGTAGTGGTGGTCGCAGGGCACTCCAGTAGTTGCGGTGGCACAGTGCACTTTGCGGTAGTGGTGGTGCTGGCAGCAGCAATGCTGTCCTCAGCGCAGGGCACTCCAGTAGTTGCGGTGGCACAGTGCACTTTGCGGTAGTGGTGGCGCTGGCAGTGGCAATGCTGTCCTCAGCGCGGGGCACTCCAGTAGTTGCGGTGGCACAGTGCACTTTGCGGTAGTGGTGGCGCTGGCAGCAGAAATGCTGTCCTCAGCGCTGGGCACTCCAGTAGTTGCGGTGGCACTGTGCACATTGCTGTAGTGGTGGCTCTGGCAGCAGAAATGCTGTCCTCAGCGTAGGGCACTCCAGTAGTTGCAGTGGCATAGTGCACTTTGCAGTAGTGGTGGCGCTGGCAGCGGCAATGCTGTCCTCAGCGCAGGGCACTCCAGTAGTTGCGGTGGCACAGTGCACGTTGCGGTAGTCGTGGCGCTGGCAGCAGAAATGCTGTCTTCAGTGCAGGGCTCTCCAGTAATTGCTGTGGAACAGTGCACGTTGCAGTAGTCGTGGCGCTGGCAGCAGAAATGCTGTCCTCGGTGCAGGGCACTCCAGTAGTTGCGGTGGCACAGTGCACTTTACGGTACTCATGGCGCTGGCAGCAGAAATGCTGTCTTCACCGCAGGGCACTCCAGTCGTTGCATTGGCACAGTGCACTTTGTGGTATTGGTGGCGCTGGCAGCAGAAATGCTGTCATCAGAGCAGGGCACTCCAGTAGTTGCGGTGGCACAGTGCACTTTGCGGTAGTGGTGGCGCTGGCAGTGGAAAGCTGTCCTCAGCGCGGGGCACTCCAGTAGTTGCGGTGGCACAGTGCACTTTGCGGTAGTGGTGGTGCTGGCAGTGGCAAAGCTGTCCTCAGCGCGGGGCACTCCAGTAGTTGCGGTGGCACAGTGCACTTTGCGGTAGTGGTGGTGCTGGCAGTGGCAATGCTGTCCTCAGCTCGGGGCACTCCAGTAGTTGCGGTGGCACAGTGCACTTTGCGGTAGTGGTGGTGCTGGCAGCGGCAATGCTGTCCTCAGCGCGGGGCACTCCAGTAGTTGCGGTGGCACAGTGCACTTTGCGGTAGTGGTGGTGCTGGCAGCGGCAATGCTGTCCTCAGCGCGGGGCACTCCAGTAGTTGCGGTGGTACAGTGCACTTTGCGGTAGTGGTGGTGCTGGCCGTGGCATAGTTGTCCTCGTTGTCCAGCTCCATATTTTTACCCTCCAGCTTTCCTTTTTTTCTTTTTCCTTTTTAAACCTGCAGTTTCTAGTTGCACTTTCCTGCTTTTGACACCATATGTGGCCCGGTAGCATCACAGTACGGATGGTATTAGCAGGGAGAGACTCAGACACAAAGCTTCAAGTTAAATGCACTAACGGGCTCTTTAATCACAAATAAAAAAAACACACAGACAAAACAAGCCTTTTCATAGTGGGCCACCATCACAAAACACTTTACAGAGTGAGGATGTGCATTATATGCAGAGTCACGTACAATAGGACATTGATTTAACATGTCATCCACAGGATGGAGCACAAGGAGGTTATGTGATTTGCTCAGTGTCACACAGTGAGTGAGTCAGTCAGTGGTAGAGGTGGGATTTTAACCGGAAACTGTTTGGTTACAAGCTCTGGACTTTAACCACTGGACCACACTGCATCCTAAACAAATAGACAGCACAGCACAGAACATGCAACACCAATCGCCTCTATCACCAACATTAATCATTCCAACGAACAGCCGTGAACACCTATGTTACACACTTGTAGCTGCAGCCACATTCCCACGTGTTTTGACAGGGAGAAATTTAGCCCCCTCCCTGCCAACCCAACATTCCCCACACAAGACACAACAACACACTGCCATGCTGTCACCCTGTCACACTGTCACTCTTTCACCCTGCCACACTGCGACATTGTCACACTACTACACTGTCACCCTGTCACACTGCCATTTTAGATGTTTACACCATCGAAAATATGAACCTGTAGGTAAAACTTTAATAAGTAACATAAAAAGGATCCAGAGGGAATTGGTATTACTGTCTGCCGCTTTGCAC
>NW_024471591.1:0-18664 GCF_017654505.1 Polyodon spathula | reverse complement strand
ACACACAGACAGATGGATAGATATTATAGTGCTGTGGCTGCACCACTGATGTTTGCAGGCATCAGGCTGCCCAGTTGTGCCTGCGTCGTTCTCCCTGCTCTCCAGCTTGCTGTGACTCCCATCAGGCAGTGCGTGGGGTCAGGTTCACAAAGGTGCTGTCACCCGATTGCAGCAAACGCCGCCATGTGTTGTGTGTTTGATGAATTAAAAGGATGCTGCCAACTTAATTACACTGTAACCCCTCAATAAAAGGAGGGCAGGACTGATTAACTAGTGAATAATTGGGGACTGACTGATGGCGTTCTCCCTCACCGCTAAAGGCTGTATAAATAATTATTTTGCCTTTGGGCCTAATTTTTTGCCTTGCATGTCCTCAGCTGTAATTTATGGATTGAGCCTGGGGTCTTTAAGAACGGGAGGGAAAAAAAAAAGGCGAGAAAATGAAAAAGGCATGCCCCCCCCCCCCCCCCCCCCCCACCCCCCCACCCCGAGATGACAACCTTGCAAGCAGCCCCAAGGCAGCCGGCTTCACCCCAACAGCTGAAACTGTTTAGCAAACATTGTCACCTCTCCGTTGGCTTCAGCTTAATAAATGAATCAGGCTAGTGCAGTTATACATTAAGGGAGTCCTTGGCACCCTCTCAGGCATTTTTTCCTCCCTCTCCCTCTTTGGTTGGCCTCAGTTGCCATAAGTAATAATTTATAAACGTTGTTGAAGGCACGTTTCAATGGGATAGGTTTTCTACTTCCTGTTATTAGGTCGTGGTGACAATCCCCTTCAGTCACAATTTTTCAAATTTAAAAAATTTGTAAAACTGTTCATGTGAACTTAATATTCCATTTAACTCTTCTATGTTCCCCATGGTCGATTTGCAGAGCAGTTTTTCCCCATGCTTTTCCCATGGTTGCACTTTTATTGTTCTTTACCATACCTCTTCGGGCTATACGATACCTATTTTTTGCCATGCTTTCTCTATGCTTTATTACACTATTTTTCCACTATGGTAAAGGGAAGGGGCATGCAATATGAAACAAATGTAATTATGAAACGGCTACAACAGTGGAAAATAGGAGGCCGTGACCCAATATACCATAATTATAATCAGCGGGTTGTAGGTTTCACCTGTGTAACACGTATTGTTAATAACATTTATAACTTGCTCAATTAATAGTTAATAGCACGTTTGTTTTCAACATTTCAAGGGGACAACATGGATCCTTAATTCGTGTTTATAGTGGGAGCTGTCGCTTCCCTAGCATTCTGATTGTGTCAGCACTCCTTCGTCTTAGAGTTGTGGAACACCTTTTGCTTAAAGAGTAAGTAGCGGGGTTCAGAAAAATATAGCGTTATACGTCCCACGTGTTGCTACAACTGTTTAAATAGTGTACCTGTACTCATTTTCACGTCCTCCCTCGGTGAAAACGTTGCACTTATAACTTTAAAGTCTGTTTCAAAGATCTTTTAAAAATGGCCGCTCTAGTGCACTGGGCTTTGCGATCTGTCCTCTAAATCAACGCATAAAAAAAAACCCAACATAACAACAAGCGCTTTGGCTTTTGTGTTCCGTACCACATCATGGATCGTTATTGCTGTGTTACCTGTTTGACAATGTGGGCAATAATCCTTACTGTCATGCACTAGAGCAGACATTTTGAAAAAAGCTTTGAAACAGACTTTAAAGTGTAAAAAGTTGTCAGGATGTTAACAATGAAAAGAAAAATGACAGGTATGTTATTTAAACAGTTATAGCAACATGTGGGGACAGGTAATGCTATATTGCTATATAAAACAGGCTACTTGCTCTTTGAGTCTGTTGTGCTTGCCCTATTGAGATGTAAGCTGTCCTTAATGGGCACAAAGTAAATTAACTTAGCAACCCTCCAATGGTTTTGTCAATAAAGACAACCCACACACAAGGCTTTAGACGTTGATATCCCACTGTGACAGAGAAAGAATGATTCTTGGTGATAAATCTCCCTCCCAACCTGTGAGGGCTTTATGTAAAGGGAACAGAGTGCCCTGAACTGGATGGCCAGACAACTCAATTCCCAGGGTTAGGTGGAAGTTGGCCATCTAGAAAGGGGGTGGAGCTACAGTACACCAAGTCATCGACCCGGATGACTTGCCATGGATTGGAGGAGCATGACGGTACATGAGGGGACGTGGTGAGGTGATCTGTTCCTTTGTATGGTTAATGCTGAACCGGAAGGAGAATCTGTATTGTTATTGTGAGTGTTTTGTTTGTTTTTGTCGTGTCTAAAACTGTACTTGTTTGTTATTTAGATGGCTTACATGATCCGGAGCTGTCGCTACAGGCCGGCACTAAACCCGAATAACACTGCACCTGTTTATGATTAATTGTATTTTCACCATGAGCGCTACAGCATTCACTTTGGACTTGTGACTGTGTTTGTGTTTATTGTGTGTGTTTTAAATACCATGTTTATTATTTCAGGACTGAACCCCGTGGATTTAACTGAGCAATACACATCGTTGTGTAGCCTGTTCTCTTTATTGTTACTGTCAGACTTGGATTATATCACCAGTACTTTGTTGTTTGTCCTTGTCTTGAGCACTGCATCACCCCTACACCTGCACACTGCAAACCACTTTGCCACTAACCACCCACTGAATGGTCGTATTACTGTTATATATTTATAATGTAATACTACTAAACAGTCCTTAGCCACCAGCTTTTACCCTCTGAAATGTCCGTCATTTAATGCCTGTATTTTTAAGATTGACGGGGACAAGTATAAAAAAAAAAAATTCACACTGTACTATACATATACAGTAGATACCTATCTAATAAATGCCTTACATCTACATTGTTAAAAGGGATATAATGTACCTCAGTCCCAATGCTGCAAATACACGTTTGTCTGTTCATTTGCTGTATTGTATATAGTCCAAAACAAACATTATATTTGCTTTTTAACCTTGACTTGTTTATTTATTTGATCTATATCACTGGACTTATGCAATTCCAGTTTAACCTTGGGTACAATGGGCTATCACTTTAAATAAAACCTTCTCTTTAAATAAAAAAGCAAAAGAAAATAATGAAATAAAAGGATGTGAGATGCGCCTTGTCAGAGCTGTGCTGGTTCAGCCCCCACAGAGGGAACTAAAGCTTTCTAAATGAGGACCTGGGGCTGTAAGAAAAAAAAAAAAAAAAAAAAAAAACTGCAGCTTCGTCCCTAAACAGGGGATCTGAGAACAAGAAATTTAGAAGATAGAGCTGTAGGAGAGAGAGAGAGAGGGGAAGAGAGAGAGAGAGAGAAAGACAGAGAAAGAGAGAGAGAGAGAGAATGCCAGTGGGCCCAGTGGTCGGGAAAGCTTGAGATAGAGAGAGAGAGAGAGAGAGCCCCGAGGGAGAGAGAGAGAGAGAGAGGAGAGGAGAGTGGAGGCAAGCGAGATTGATATTTGCCCTCACTTCTTATCTGCACTTGATTTATAAGTCACAGCAAGTACGCAGGCGAAGGAGAGAAGGCAAAGACCTTGATGCCTCCCTGTGGAGAATACGCACCATTTGGATTGAAGGCATGAAAGGGGGGTTGAAATTAATGGTAAGCTGTTCATCTGTCAGCACTGCCAGTCTGACGGCTTGGTGTTGAAAAGATGCCTGGATGACATGCCCTCCAGTCAAGGGCATAGACTGCCCGCTGTTCAGGGCGGAGAAGGGGGGTGGGATCTACTCCACCCATCTCCCCCATTACCCCGACCAGGAAAAAAGGTGTCCTAAATGTAAATTGAATATGAAAGGCTCCGGTTTAATAAGGTTTCGACCGAAACAAAATTCGGAAGTAGCGTGAGGAAAAATTTAGCCTTCTTGAATTAGGTGTATGTCTAAGGGAGAAATAAGCAAAATGTGTATTGTTTCTTGACTCATACAAAGAACGGTCGGTGGGTCCTGCGCAGAATAAGAATATATAATAATAATATAAAAGTAATATATTGGTGAATACTTACAACACACTTAGGAAATGTGGATATCTTTATACTATATATGAGAATATGAACGAAATCAATATCCTAAGTAGTTCTTTTATTCAAAGAACATTTATTAAATAAAGAAAACAGTTTATAAACCTTGTTGAAAAAAAACAATTATTCATTTTTTTGTATTCATGTATTGCTTTATAATTTCAAATGTAGATGTTTTACACAATCATTATTTGCTAAATGTAAATCTACAACGTTAATTCACATATAGTACTGTACATGCCTATGCCAGGTTTTAATAAAACTAGCGTAAAATATATTTGGGCACTGAAGGCGGAATTAATTGTATCCATAAAACAAGGAAAGATGCAGGCGCTGTATTTTCTGATTGAATACACCTCTAAGAGACCTGAATTGCAAAAAATGAACAGGTGTGGTTCTCCTAAAGATGGGTAAAAGCTATTAGGATATAGAAGAATACACAGAGGTCAAGCCAGGCTACCAGATCATGGCTGAGTTCAGGGGGCAGAGGGGTGGAAAGGTACTGGCTTAGAAACAGTAGTGCTTTCAATCAACTACCTGTCATGAGAACAGCACTGATTAGATTATGTCTAGACCCTTAACCAGCAACCCTTGGCATGTTTGTACATTTGATGTTCAGATTTGAATACATTTATACAAGATGAACCCACAGGGGTGGAGGGACTGAACACATTTTAAATCTGTGTTTTTCAACCCTGGTCCTCGGGTACATGGATATCGACGCTATATCAATCGTAGCTGTACTTTGTTTGATGTGCGCTGTAAAACAGTGCATGATTAAATCAAATATTTAGTCCTTGTTTGAAACAAAAACCTGGACCTCGGTTGAAAACCATCGATTTATATAACCCTACATTTTCATAATATGTAATATCATTCCTTTCTAATATCATATTACTGTATGTGCGCTCCCATTTAAATTTGTACGGTTATTTTAAACATGCTGTATCTTACAGTACCTTATCAATACTTACCTATGCTTTCATGACATGCTTTTACTATAGTAAATGTTTGTAAGGGCTGGCATTATCTATGCTTAATGCTTAGCGTTAATGCTAAGATTATTATTTCGCATACTCACTAACCATCCCAGCATGTCCCTTTTCAACCTGCTTCTAAAATGTGCATTTAGAATGACCACTAGGCAGTTCCCGCTGTAGATATTTCCCATTTATTAGCACATGGTTGCCATAGTTGCAAATGGGGCAGAAATCCCAGTTGCACACCCCTAGTGGTCATTACAACAGCCATCTCAATTCAGAATTTCATTCTATTATGTATATGATTAAAAGCTCCCCTTAAATGCAGCCACTGCACATACTGTGCAGTGCATATGGACAGTTTCTTGGGTGGAAACTGACATGTTGTTATAAAGTAAGGAATCAGCTTTTCCATTTAGCAGTAAAGTAGGTGTTGTCAGTTATCTAGAGACTGATTTGTTCATTAGTGATTTATGTAGTCTTGGATAGCACCTCTTATTAACTGTCTACCAAACTAGCATGCACAGGCTATTGGGGCTGAAACTGGGAGATGCAACAGGGAGGTGCAGATTGCATATATTACAGGAGACATTTGAGGCATGCCATTTGTATAACACATTCATAAGTGAAGGACAGCCTACTGTATTATATATATAGTATCTATAGTCTATAGATATACTATGTAAATAATACTATATTTTTAGATTATATAGACACACAGTGAGGTATGGAAATCTGTCATTTTATTTTTGTGACAACTTCTCACCATCCGCTTTGTTTCTTCCTCAAAGAAATCCCACATCCCTTCCTACCAATAATGCGATCTCTACTTTTATCACAATGGGTTATTTTGTTTTGTCAGCTAATTCTTTTTGATGAAAATGAGCCCCCTCTCTTTGCAGTAGCTGATCTCTATTTGCATGCGATTGTCAGCCTTGTCATATCAGCACGCTCCATTTTTATGCAGATCCCGGAGCCTAAAGCACAGGACTGGCTCAGCTAAACAGCTGGCACAATTTGCATGAGAATAGGATGCCCTTTTCCATGTGTTAATTCTTTTGAAATAAGGTGATAATCTGTCTCAAAAATACGCAAAACAAAGTAAGATAGGCACCTTGCTTAATTAATGGAGATGAAAATATATCTTTTTACATGGGAAATAAAAGTAAGCCCGCAGAATGGTATTGTCTGTAACGCCTTTTAAAATCAAAGGTGTTTTTTTCGGCTTCTTTTTATAGCAGAAAGACTAAACCCACAAACAAAACAAAAACAAATAACACATAGTTTGGCTCCAGTGTTTACTGCTTTTGCCAGTATATCTTCAAAGCTCATTATGATCTACCACATACTTTATTTTTTTATTTCTTACATCCACTGGAGGCAGTGTTGAATAATGATAAGTTAATGGTAACACTAGTGTACCTGATGTTCCTAGAGGGAAGACTTTCTAGAGGCCACAGAGGTTATCGGAGGATAAAGTTATCAGTTACGAACAGATCTAGGTTAGGACTAAAACCAGAAACTAAATTACTTTTGTAAAACATTCCAAATTTCTGCTACTGCAAATTCAATAAAACCTGCCAAATGGAGGCACAACCTCAGGAACCCTTCAATAAGTTTCTGACAGAAGTGTTATGGGTCAAAGTGTCAAATCTCTCCAAGCAGTGGTACAGAGCAAGAAACTTGCTTGTAAAGTATCTTGTAAAGCAGTTGTAAGATTTAAATCATTACAATACCATACTAATAATACTAGAATTCGTTTCATAATAGATGGGGGTAAACTATTCTGAAAATAGGGTGTCTTGTATTACAATTATAGCAGTCTTTTCTAAATAAGCTTTGAGTTAGCAGATGTGTGACTTAAGTCAATAACTAAATAAAGTAGTTACTGGTTTGTAATTAGCACGTTTGCATAGCTGTTGATGGGCACTCAGGGTAAAGCGTTACCAATTTTATATTCTCAACTCACGTTCGCTTTTACGCTCCGATGCTGAGAGTTTCTCTCTATACTAAATATATCTCTGTGACCGTAGGCTCTCTGGTGTTCGTGAGCTAATTACGGTCACTGACAACCCTGGGAAATGAAAAAGAAAAGGCAAAAAGAGCATTAAAAACTGAGGGGACAAAATTAGAGACAGGACAAGCTGCATATCTCTTGAATTTGATCAGAAACTGGTTTTACTTTCCTGTACTATAGCAACATTGCTTTTTTTTTTATTCTAAAAGGTGGAATGTGTTTTCAATAGCAAATGTTTTTTTTTTTTTCACTGAATCACCACACAAGTTAAAAGTACGGTAACATACAGTGGAGCTTTGTTTGAATGGCACCATAGAAGAGGGAAATAACATGTTAGGACACAAGGGTTAATGTTCACAGAGTACTGGAGTTATTGAAGTAACCACAGCATTCTAAGAATGTTAATGGAGTATCCTGTTTATGTAACAAGTACAATGTTTGAAAAAGAAAGTATGTTTTAACCTCTATTTAATAGCCGATATCAGAGAGTTCATTACAGTAATTTGGTACAGTGCGATTGTCCCAGTCATATGGTTTGAATGAAAGCAAAATAAAAAAATATTCACTCAGTACTACTGGACATGACAAAGGTATTCGATGCTACACATCTCAATGTTTTATAAGGTATTTTGCATGAGCTTGATGGAATTAGTAAGGGGTCTGAGTATTTATTGCAGGACTATGATGTTAAATAAGAGTTGTTGAGATTGAGGGAGAAAGTAGTCATAGCGAAAAAATGAATCAGGTGCATTCATCTTTCAAGAATCTTTTGAAAGATGACAAGTGTATGAAGTTATTTTGGTCATGTATGAAGCGATATATAAAGAAGGTGTCCCGATTCATGAATACATATGAATTGTTTCACCTGGGAAACCACATCAATTTCATTATTATCCTATCAGATAAATAATAACAACATTGAAATACCCCGCTATGTCTCAGACAGTGCAAACGAATAGTTTTAGCTGGTGGATGACTTCCAACGATCAAATTATACATTTCGAGGTGAAGACGCCCTAGAGGCAAATGAGCATTTAAATACAAAAGCACTTGCTAAACTAAGACTTGGTATTGCTAGAAAAAAATAAATAAAGGACTCTGAATGTTAATTTAAGGGCACTTCAATTTGTTTCTCCCAGTTTTGCTTCATTAATTGTTTTTACATTTGGAACAAAATGATGTAAACTTGGGGAAACAGTTTTAAGACAATCATAGTCAGGTCTAAAGCTTAATTTGAATCTTTTGGGGCCACATTTTGCAACAACGAACGACATCTTAAAAAACCCATTCATAATAATTTCCTGTTTAAAATGCCACTAATCAAGGCCAGGGGGAGGGTGTGCTGAGGTTAGCTTGAGAAGGGCTAAGGGTTAGCTGGTAGAGGTACAGCACAAAGGAAAGCAATGAGATGGGGATCTGGAGCAAGGAGATTCTGATTAGGAATCTGTGCCCCTTCCTCTCCTTGAGTGACATTCCCACCCAGGGAAAATGGCTGGGACCCCTATTAGAAAAACATTTGTAGAACTCCATTGTGGGGTAGAATGTTTCCAAGTGGGAAAGTAAATACTGCTTGTTAAATATACATTGTTAATGCTTACAGTTCTATAACTGTGAAGCTCCTAGAACTGCATTTCTTAATACACAGTGTATATTAGAAACACGGCATTACAGTGTAACTATATTATATCCTATGCTTAACAAATAATACACCAGAAACATTTTAATATTATTTCATTAGACTTATTAAAGAAAGAAATATGAATTATCATCACTCTAAGAAATATCCTATCTATGCTATAGAATAGCTACACAACATTAATAAAGGAACCTGTTTGACTAAGAACTATTTTTTTTTTTTACACTATTTTCGCGTGAACTCTAGTTTAACTCTTGCTTCAAAAATAAAATTTTTGAGGGGGGTAAAAATCAGGCTTTAATTCCATAATGAATTATTGTTCAGTTTGGTTTATGTATTAAAGAAAGTTTCACATGTATGAAAGTTTTCCATTTTAAAGAAGCCACTCAGCCTTTATATTGTATTTAACACATAAAAACTGCCTTTCAGTAACTCTTATGAATAGACACCATTATCTATAGCTACAAAGACATTTTCAAATGAGAAAAACTTTTGGAAGTGTGCTATTTAATGTTTTTTGTGCTCTACTCTAGGATTGCATGTTAATGATGGCCCGCTATCCTTTTGTACCAAATTACAAAAACTATGATAATTGTGTGCAATTACTTAATTCTAACACTGCCTAAAAAACCTCAAACCATTTCACCACAGTTGCTATTTGCTTTGTTATCAGGTTCTTAAGCCGCTATAAGGACAGTGGGGTCATAATTACAGTGTTATTTTAGGGCTAGAGTTTTAAAGGGTAGTTATCTGGTTTTAAAGTGTATCCATTTTTTTTTAAAGAAAAAGCCGGTGCTGATGAAAGGTGATGGATGGATAGCAGTGATGAATGAGGTTTTCTTTTTACCCACTGGGGAATGGTCCGGCACACGCTGCCAAATGTGCCTCAACCTTGCCCTGGAGGAACCGGTCTCAGTAGGAAGTGAGGTCCCTCAGCAGCTATGACAGCCCAGTGAGTGACGACCAAGGTGGTATTTTAAACTTAAAGCCCCGGTAATACGGGATTTTAAACTTAAAGCCCCTAGTAGATTATCAGATATATATATATATACTTAGATATATATATATATATATATATATATATATATATATATATTGTGTGTGTCTATGATTATATATCATATATCATATATATATATTATATATATATATATATATAAATTACAATGAACCACGTTTGAAGATACTGTATGAATACATACATGAATCTATAAATCATATTCTGTATCAATATGGAAGCTGTTTGGTATAATCACAGTGCAATCGTCTGAAGTGTGGTGGGTTTCATTGAGTTTATGTGTATGTTTCAGTAAGAACGAACACTTTTCTCATGTGGAAGTTGTTAGAAGTGGGGAGGTTGTCAAGATTAATGCTAAAAGAAGCATGTCCCCTCATTGCTGTGCTTTGAGTTTGTTTTTTTTTTAATCCCTTCATTTGGCTGGGGGATGGGACACTAGAGCGCACTGTTACTGTCTGCATCTGTTTGGCACTGCCTTCATGCTGTTTAATAATTTTAGATTTCATCCTGTGTAATTCCCAGTCCCTCTGTGAGTTTGGATTGCTTGTTTGAAGAGGTCTGTTTTTTTTGGGGGGGTTTTTCTGCTTGGAATTGAAAATGAGAAATCTCCCTCAAAGGGTTATCTAATTAAAACAAATTAATAAATAGATGAATGAACAAATAATTCAATTAATACATATTCATAAACATAGTTTATCAATGTCTGTCCTTTTACAATACTGTTCTGTGTGTCTGTCTGCCTATCTGCAAATAAAGGATTTTAGAAAATTAAGAACACATTAAGGTGTTATTGTTTACCTTTGGTTCTAATTGGATTTTTACTTTGCGTTTGGTGCCCCTGAAGACCCAATATTGAAGTTATATTTTTTGAAGCATTGGCTATATTTACAATGGCTACTGGCCCACAGAATGGAATGTTCTTTTCTAGAATTTTGATGTCATCATGCTGTCATTGAATTCTACTTTTCTAGATTTTGGAAATGCACGTTCTGTGTGTGGAATGCTTGAAGGGGGTAAGTCAGTGACAGTTTAGTTTGAATGCATCAAATCCCAAGGACAATCTGTCATCTTACTGAGACAGAAATACACTTCTTAACATCATGTAATCTTGCTGCAAAACTAGTGCTTATCGAACAACTTCAGAACAAATAACACAATGACCAATGAAAAACAAAGCAAACTGGGGAATGGGCACAGAGCTGCACAAGAGCTTCCCCACGACTGCCAAAAGCACATTCTCAGAAATTCTACAACAGACTTCTCTGAATGATCTCAGAACAGGTTCATCTGTTTATACTGTACATTTCATTTATAAATATCAATTACAAATAGAGTATTAAGTTGAAATATACACACCTCCACACAGAAGCTGAACTCTCTGTGCAGCTCAGTCAATAAAGCCTTAGCTTATAGTCCTTACAATGATTGTATTGAATCTTGCTGTTGGAAACAATTTTAATTTTCTCTTCTAATAACAACAGTCGTTATAGCCTTTTTTGAAAATTGTATTGGTCTGGAGTTAAGGCTTATATCTTTCATCAGACACATTTTGTTTTAACTTGAAATTCATATTGCAGTGAAGCTATTTATACCAATGGTCGCATTGCTGAGTGAAAAGGGATAATTGTTGTAAACCCATGTCAGAATAGAAAAGGACAGGGTCAAGTGGAATAACAGCGCTGCTATCATAGCGTGCAATCTCGCTTTCTCTGTTTCTGCTGTAAACGTGACCACTGTGGTTTGAAATAAGAATGTTCTTGATGCCTATCAATCCATTTACCTGTCTACCTCTCTAGATCTATAAATATCTTCAAAGCTTTCCTGACTGTCTCTGTAGCTGTCTCTGTCTGCCAGTACATCTGGGTCACTGTATGAAGTTTTTACTCAGTTTCTTACAAAGAAGAAATTAAAATTTAAAATATTATATATATATAGATATATATATATATATATTATATATATATATATATATATATATATATCATGTAAGGTGGATTAGTTATTTGTTAACATTGTTTAAGTCAGGTATTAAGAAGTCAGTCTTGCATTTCATACATTTTTGGATTATGGGGTTTATGTTTAATGTATTTTTTTTTCTTCTAAATAAACAAGAAAGAGAAGTAAATTATAAAGAAAAAATATCATATTATAATTCTAATATAATAATGTCAACCATACATTTTCTATATTTACTCTTGGAGTTTACATTTCTACTATGCTATAGGAGATTAGGATTTGACAGCACAGCAAGAACACAAACAGCCTGTTTGAAAGGTCATTAGAAGGGTTAACAATCCCTAGAACAATGCATGCTAAAGCTTGTTTGTCACTCATCCAAGCAGGTAAGCAGTAAATGCATTATGTGAACTCTGGGGGTACTTCTGCAATGTTTGCCGACTATAATTTAGAGTCTTCACCTGCCAAGTTAATTAGCTGTGCAGTGTTTATCCAACTGTCTTTGTTACCACTCTCTCTGAAACTAATACAAATAATTAAAACAAATTCAAATTTGAAACTGGCATGTAAATGCGTGACCCCAAATAAGTCAAAACACAAAACAGGAAGGAACCTTTCTTTCCTTCCAATTAAAAAAGGCCTCTTTTTAATGTCATATTGTAACAAGGTGGTGGTGCGTTGTACAGATACAGTGCAGCTCTTTAACGTTTTTTAATTTGTCTCTCTAATGTTTGTAGAGAGCATCCTAAGATTGTAATTAAAAAATAATTAGGGAGGCTAAAGAAATCTTTATCATGCGAAAAAGATTTGCACATAATGTTAATTTCTGTCAAAATAACTGAATACACGCACAGATGCCTCCCGACAGAGCTTGTGATTTCCGAGTGCTTTGCATGCCAAATAACTTGTTTACCCCTCAGTGTTTGCCAAGTTTGGATACTGTCAATTTACAAATAATTTCCATTTTACTGGTTACTTCGCTGCCTTTTGATGGATTTGTCTCCCTGACTTTTATCTTCTTGTGTGTAGGCAAACTAATTAATATTTTTCCCTTCAGGCAAATATTTGTTTCCTTAGATCTAAATCTGGGCTAGATGTGTCTTCAGCTCCATATGCTTCCTCCTGTCAATCATCGCTGCTCTAAAAAGTCACTATTTTTTAAGTTTTGACCCTGCTCTATCCTTCCTGCAAAGTTAGCATGCCTTGTGAATGAAACAAATAGGCCATTGCAAAAATGTATACACTGAACAGTCCACTTGTTAAAGGGTCTTTATAAGAGAGCTGGTTCTAATAGCAGAAGACAAGATACCGGTATTGTCAGTTGGCCTTCATATGCTATCTACAATTTTCTACTAGCCAGTTTCTTCCTACTTTTTTGTACCAGTGGTCACCTGAATTTCTCATCTCTTTGTATGTCCTGTTATACAGTGTTATGACCCTGGCAAAGCAATGTTCTCCACAACAGGGGTTCAATTAATTTACAATAACGCTGGTGCTTGGGGTTATTTTGAATGTAGCATTAACCTCATGCCCGTGCTTACAGTATGTACCATTATATAACAAAATGGGTTGATTGCAAGGAGAATAGAATAGGCAAAAATTCTGATGCACTTATTATTATATAATTTAATAATTAAATAATTAAATAAATTAATAAATTTAATAACTAACGAATTGCTGATTTCTTCATGGATGTTTTTTCGTTTAAGTTCTTGATATTGTTCCTTCATCTACATTAATCAATAAACCAGAACGCCCCATTTACCTTACAGGCGGTTTATGTGGCATTGCAGGGGGGGGGGGGTTCCAGGGCAGTGTACAGTATTAAGATAATTAGGGAATGGTTTCTCAAATGTGCAAGAAATGACCCTGAGCAGAATGAAAACTGTACTGTGGTACTTCTACCAGTACAAACTAATAACCTCCCTCACTAAAGGTATACACATTTCGAGTGTCGAACGATACAATGGAAGGTGCCGTTCGATTTTTTTTCCTAAGATATTAAAGAAAAAAGGTTGTTTGCAATTGAGACATGTGCTACAAACAGAATTAAAAACTTTGAATCGGATGTTTTTCAAATATACGTTGCTAATTGATACTGAACACAGATATATAAAACAAACAAACAAACACTGGTTTAAACCCATAATAAGTTTGTTTCTGAAATGTAAATAGCAATGTTTTGTTTTTTTTTTTCAATAAATTTTTTAGACCATTCACAAGAAGGCGTTGTACTATGTATGCAGTAAGTTGAAGTCCGAGTAAACAGCAGTTTAGAATGTCCTCAGCGGCTTCCCATATAAAATGAAACAATACTGTTTTTGTCTGGTGTAGGAGTCTATTTTACCCCAAATTCCTTCATTATGATCTCGTAATAATTTTCAAAAATAAAAAGTGTAGGCTATTTGATGTTGCTTTATCTTATGTGAACTTCGTGTTTTGTTTTTATGATACATTATCGGTGGACATATAAGTAGACTATATATTTTTTACCACATTGAATTAATTGACAATTCGATAAATTTTATTTGACTCAAATATGACATTTCAAGAATTACATTTTATATTTGCACTAAACTGTTTCATGTATGTGTGTGTGTGTGTGGGTGTTGTGTGGGTGTGGGTTTGGATAATTCATGTAAAAGTGCATGTGGACCAACAACATGAAGCTGATTTCTTGGTCTCTCATATATACTATATATATATATATATAAGTATATTATATCTATATATAGATTATATTATTAATATGATAACCACACACACACACATAATTTATGTAATTTATGGGAAACATATCCAGTGCCTTCTTTCCTCTGAAAAAGGAAAAAAAAAAAAAAAAAAGAACAAAACCTTGTGCCAATTGTTGCCTCAGACTCATTTCTTGGCTTTAGTTTTCAGTGAAGAAAAATTGGTGGGAATTCTGTCCCTCCGGGGGAGTTATCTGATACCCAACCGGGACCGAGGTTTGGGGCCAAACTTCAAAATACCTTTTTTTCCACACTAAACATGTATCAAATTCTTGACTAAATGTGTATCAGATCTGCAGTTTCCGTTGGGCAATTACGTTTTGACTTTTCTCGAGACTCAAATCGCGTTTCTCCCCCTCCCTCCCTCCCTCCAACCTGACCTGATTGATTCGATCCTTTTACCCTTCTCGCCTGCCCCTCTTCGGGTGAAACAGCGCTGTCCAGTGACCTCTGGTGCTGATTAAAGGGGCGTCGTGACCTCGGACTGTTTCGCTGTCATGCTGCGCCGTTTCTTTTTCCAAAAATATGAATTCGTTTACAAAAAATCGAATTTCTAATTATTTCTTTATTTGCGCGATAACATTTTCTAGGATGCTGATATGAAGAAACACATTGTTGTTTTGATAAGTATATTTTGCGGTAGATTATAAAAGGTTTGCGTTGTTTCCCACTGTAATGATTAATTTGGCAATCCGAACTATAGTGAGCGGAGTAAATAATTAAAATAAACCCCAATATGTGTCTCTAATATGTCCCATCAGTTGTTTGCTTAATTCTTAAACGTTTGATTTTGCTGCAATAACAGTAATATTTAAAATCTATATTTATTCCTTTACGTGTAATCTTTCAATGATGTAAAGTATTTTAGAGACATACTGCTTTGTTTAGGTTTCTAATACGCAAACATTTGTAATCGTTTAAAGCCAAGTCACTATAATGAAGATTTGAATCCCCAGCTGCATACCATTGCGGTAATCCCAACACAACTGAAATACAATGACTGATTACAATACATGTCATATCTATCTATCTATCTGTATATCTAGATATCTATCTATGTCTATATCTATGTGTAGGTATTTCATTTATTAACATTAAAATGAGCAAACATTGCACTGGAGCAGAAGCTTTGTTAACCTAACCCTAGCACAGTGCATTTTTGTTAATCTGTCCCAGTGTAGCACAGTGCATCTTTGTTAACCTGAGTGTAGCGCCGTGCTCCTGTATGGTTCATCTCGGCTGGCTGAGCCAGAGCGGCTGCACATTAAAACCACCCGTATTACTCTCACTGTGTTCAACACTAATTCGAAACACTAATTACAAACTGCTTGCGGTGTTCCCATATGAGATTAATCTGCTGTGAATTAGCAATGTACAGTATATAGTTTAGCAAGCCCGGTGTGAAATGAATTTAACTTAATGAATGGACACAACCTACGCCCCGTGAAACACGTTTATATTGTTTCATTACAATTGATGTGTCAAGGCTTCCAAATGTACTAAAACACTACAGATGTTATCCCACAAAAAAAAAAAAACTCCTGCATCAAATCGTTCATGAAGACGGATTTCAGCATCTAATTGTATTGTTATTTTCTATGTGTTACTTCAGTTGTCGATGGTTCATGCACTGCTTTTGATAAGCCTGTGTGTTGTTTAAGAAACATGCTCCAGTCACCCAGCAATGGTTCTGTAGACAAAAAATGGGACATGTCACCGAAACTATTATAGCCATGCGTGGCTAATCTGCCGGTCAGCTTTTCATGCTACTGCTTTTACTTTTATCACCGCTTTCTTGTTGCCCTCACTGGAAAGCAAAATAGTTGACGGATAGCTAGCATTTTATGAGCTCATATATTTTGGTCCAGGGTCAAGCCACACCTGACTCAAACGCACCCATCTCCATATTGCCAACAAGCTGGAGAAAAGGGCAACGCGTCGCGTGGCGCAGAGTGGTATTTTCTGCTCTGCATTGACATTTACATTACTAATTACTACAAACGATATTTTTGCAAAAATTAGCACCTCACTAAATTGGGGGTAACTCCTGTAACATCTTAGACACGCCTCGGCATGACGTCTACAAGATGCTGAGATGTCGCCTGAGGGGAGCTTCAAAACCTCAAACAGAGAGAATAGTGTTGTGGGTTGGCGTCGCCTTGCCCAGAGACGCCTGAAAGTGACTGCTTTAATCATTCGTACCGTTAGCCGAGTAGGTCCATGGGGATCAAGTGGTTCACTGATTTTGTTACCCATCAAACAAGTAGGAAGGCTGTACCAGGCACTCTGTCCAATATAACGACTGATAATTAGAGACTGGTTTTAAATACACAATGGGGACTCGTATACTAGATTCGGCCTGGTATTCATGAATTATAAGGCAGCATATAGGCTATTTAAGTAATATTGGTATACTGTATGCTTTAATATTGTAGACTGTATGCTTAGATATATATATATATAGATAGATATATATATATATTATATATATATATAGATATATATATACTATTTTATATTATATTATCGTCCAATATTTAAATAAGGACATTGGAACTGCTGTGCAAGTTATACCATTGTGGATGCCTCTAAAATGTGGATAACGATTTTAATAAAAGTATATCCCACAGAAAAATACATACATAGGATATAATTGCATATGTTATTGTTCTTTTTATTTCCCAAACTCGATAGCCCTGTCTTGAGTTTTTGGATAGGATATTTGAAGAACGCTCTAAAACGGCCTTAAATTATAGAAGCTACCCTGCCTCAGTTATATCGTAAAATCGTAATTTTCTCAACATTACATTTAAACACTTGTCTGTTTTTATATGTGTAACTGTTGTTTATTTGTTGGATACCAAGAAAAACACCGCAGTATATTTAAATAGTACTCTTTTTTTTCCCTTTAGCCTACTTTTTTTCCCCAAGCTGATTTTCAGAATTAACTATTATTATTACAGAAGTAGACTGCATTTATCTCACTGGATCCAGAAGAGGACATCATTTATTTGTATAGCAGCTGTTGAAGAAATGTAATTTTTGCATCTGAGGTAGTCTAAGCTTAAAACGAAAACTGACCGCGTTGTTAAAAAATACTTTACGAGAGAAAATAACAACATTTCAAACATTTGATAGCTTGTTTTTATACAAAGCTTTTTAAAGTTGTTGAGAAATAAACACATCTCTGAAAGGTGCGATTAAAAAATCAAGGAAAAGCTAGTTAATAAACTTCCTGCAGAGTTCATTTGACGTTTCCTTCCTCGTCTTTGTGTAAGAAAAAAAAGAAAACATACTTTCTGCAAACACGTGTTGACAGGGGGTTGAATTTGGGCAGATTTGTACTAGATGAAAAAGACAGACACATTGCACTGGCACCAATATGGGCGTTTAGACGTAAAGGAGAAAGGGGATCTGGAGGAAAGCTAATGATGAAAAAGGTCTCCTCCATCCCAGCGCCTTAATTAAATGCTGGAATGAACGGAGAGGCACATCTGGTTTCAATCTGGATGCCTTTGATGGCATCAAGTGTTCTTTTCCCAGATCAGGGGCTGGAAGCTATGGGCTGTGTATGGCAGCTTGGAGCCCAGACTCCTTCCTTTTGACCACATGGACCCCCATCTCCTCAAAGCGCACTCAATCCCTACTTTAAATGCATTTCTTAATGGACAAAATACTAACAGATTAGAATATCACATTCTAACTGATTGCCTGATAGTAATATATTTATAATGAGAAGATTAACAGGGATAATAATATAAAAAAAAAAAAAAAAAACAAATATATTAAAACACCCAAAAACGCATGTAAGCCTCTGTTTTTTCCCCCTGGAGGTACATTTATGCTAGTTTTCCAGCGTACCTAGGAAAAAAAAAAAAGAAAGAAACCAAAAAAAAAAAAAAAAAAAAAAAAAAAAAAAAAACCCTGTAAAAACAGAAATTATTTCCCCGTTGTCAAAAATAACGCAGTTTGTTCTAGAATAGTGAAACGGTGTTTATTGAGGGGTACAATAGTTAGCTACATTGGATTATCATTAGAAATGTCTGTAGGGAGGTGACACACCCCTACAAAACCTACATTAAATACCATACAAGACAATGCAGTGTTCTAAATAATAATAAAAAATAATAATAATAAGACCAACGAGGTCCCCAAAGACCCCCACTCAACTAAACGTAATTTCCTTTTTACTACACCGTGTCTATTTAGAAATGTATTGCTTTTTATATTCTTTCCAGCCCGGAGCGGAAAGCTACAGAAAAAGCAGAAAACAACGAAGTTGATTACATTGGATGTGGAGTTTTTCCAAAAAAGTCTCC
>NW_024471590.1:0-17500 GCF_017654505.1 Polyodon spathula | reverse complement strand
CTCTACCAGGTATAGAACAGCGCGCTGCTTGTTAAACAAAAGTAAAGCAACAAAAGCGACACACAGCCACTGACGCACAACCACACACACACACTGACACAAACACACTGACACACACACACTGACACACACAAGAACGAAACAGACCCCGGGTGTGTGTGGGAGACCGGTATTAGGGTCACTGCGTTTGGCTATTGGAGTCACACTTTTAAAGCGCAAATGCATCGTTTTACTGTCGATGTGGTTTTGCATTTAACCCGCGGTGCATGGCTCCCTCGAATGGATTGGGAAAAGTAATAGAGTATTCTTTAGGCAAGCCTGCCGACTGGTGGAAGACCGTGGTATAGCAGATCTAAATGTAGGGTATATTCCCGAGGTCTTTACCCATCCCCATGTATGTACGGCTGTTATGTTTTGGGCCATATTGACCAGGTGCAATTTCAAATGAAGTTTGGGGCTAAATTGGACCCGGGCAATTTAAAATGGATTGTAGATATATATATTACGTATATATCGAGACTATTGTATATATATATATATATTATATATAATATTAATATATATATATATCACTAAGATATATAATAGAGAGAGAGAGAGAGAGAGAGAGGAGAGAGTGAGAGAGAGAGAGAGAGATAAGAATAATAATATTAAAATTAAGTATATTAGATTATTATATTATATCTAATATATAATATATATAATATAACAATTATTATAAAACAAATCTTCATCGCAGAATGTATATTATATCACCGCTTTATTACACAGAATAGTTGTGTACCTTAATATCTAGTGAAGCATCTACATTAGAAGCCATGGGCTTTTACAGAGTCTGGTTTAACACATCTCTGCAGACAGATGCAGCCGTTTGCAGGCATAAGAACACTTTTAACAAGCAGAAAGAAACCGTATCCATCATTTATCCCACTTTGCAACGTTAACATTAACATGCAACGATAAAGACACGTTGCATCTCGCTTTTATAGAACCTCTGTGTTTTGTCCCTGTCCCGTGGCCGCAGTTTAAAGGGGCGTGTGCGCGTTGAAAGTCCGCAGAGGGAGGCGTGCTGAGAGTCTGTCTGGTTCATCTCTCTTTGCAGGCTGACGGTCTGGAAACTGAGTAAACCCATCGATAACAAGCCATGGCTGCCAAGCGTGCGATGGTCATTTTGGCAAAAGGAGCCGAGGAGATGGAGACGGTTATACCGGTGGACGTCATGCGTAGAGCTGGGGTCAGTTGTAACTGACGCGTTTTATTCTGTGCGATATGGTTATAATGTCGTGGGAATGAACAGACGCATCGGCGAGTCTGCAGTTTACACGGTTTAAACGCTACAGTTACAGGCCTAAAAAAACAACTGTAGAGTTTAATAATATAATTTAATGTGTTTGCAACATGTGCTTGCTGTATACCAGTAAGGACAGTGCTTTGTGCATACTGCCCTAATTTCTGAGTGTGTGTGTGTGTGTGTTTATAATCAACATGCAACGTGTTTTTACGCAAGAACTGCGAGTAACGGTACAGACTATTGATATGATTGAAGTCCGATTATAATCGCCGTACAGGTACCAGGGCAGCAGGCAAGGTCGAAATGTTTCTGAATTATCAACTGGTTTCCGTTCTGCTGTAGAAAGAGGCTGTAGTGGTTTCCGTTCTGCAGTAGAAAGAGGCTGTAGATTGCTTAGTTAACCTCACCAGTGCTCTGCCGCAGCGTTGAAATGCGTGCCATTATCCAGTCCTCTGACAGAATTACAGCCTGGCGTGGAAATGGTCCAGTCAGTTGAAGGACTGTGTGGGATCACAGTGATCAGTGATGGAAATAGACCCGCAGGCGACTGTAAATGTCAAAGATCAGCGTTGGACTGGTTTGTTAGTAATCTCTTGCGTGCACAGTTTCCGTGCGTGTGTTGTGTAAAATCACAAAGCAACGGTACAGGCGGGAGCGTCATTTTATGCATTTAAAAGCAATGTTTCAGAAATGTGAGTCATGTAAGATCTGTGCAAATCCTTTTTTTATGTAACTTCGGGGATTAGGAAGAAAAAATGTGTACTTGTATTGCATCTTGTTTGCTCTGTTCCGGGTTTCACTAGGAGTTTGATAAGACAGTACCAGAGTTTGTTACCTACACACTGGGGCGTTTGCTCTGTTCCGGGTTTCACTAGGAGTTTGATAAGACAGTACCAGAGTTTGTTACCTACACACTGGGGCTAATCAGTGTGGCAGTAATACCTGGACTGGGTGAATCTGCTATGCAATAGGAGTCTTGTTTCCATCCATGATGAAGCGTCCCGTGTTGTTCTAAATGCACCTGCTGCAGGTATAAATGAGTCTTTCTGTTCTGTCCCAGATCACAGTAACCCTGGCCGGACTGAGTGGCAAGGAGCCAGTGCGTTGCAGCCGGGATGTGCTCCTTTGCCCAGATGCCAGCCTGGAAGATGCACGGAAACAGGTTCGGAGGGGTGAGGGGTAAGGGCAGGGGGGCATTCTTCCAAGTTTACCATCTAGTTGACACAAACTGATGCGGGACGTTATTGCCGGCAGAGACAGGTTCGGTCAAGTTTATTTAGTTTTTTTTTTTGTTTTTTTTTTCCAGGGTCCTTATGATGTTGTGGTCCTGCCAGGAGGAAACCTGGGAGCCCAGAACCTCTCCGAGGTAAGAGCTAGCTCAGATGGGCCAGCAAGGAAAGCTTCCAGTCTGTGTTGCAGAGCAGGGTGGGAGTCGGTAACCTGCAAGGAAACCTCACCTGACATGCGCCAGAGCTTCCTTTTGATCCTCGATGCACGCAACTACTGTGCATGACCACTGCTTTTCACTTGCAGTCTTTTTTAAATTGCTCTGCACGTGACAGTCTTCATGACATTTGTTTTATGGTGTTTTTTTGCAGTCCTCTGCTGTGAAGGACGTGTTGAAGGATCAGGAAAGCAGTAAGAGGCTGATTGCAGCGATCTGTGCAGGTGGGGAAGATGGGACTGACCCTCTGTCTAACACTGCCAGTGACTCGGGGAAGCTGGCTGGCATGCAGTAGTACCCTAGCAACTCCTTACAAACCACTCCTTTTGGTATTTTAGTGTTTTCTTCTTTTTTTCTTCAAACAGAAGTTGGTTGTTGTTGGTTTTGCATGTGTCTCGCGGTTCCTCCTGTAGCGTGTAACTGTAGTCCCAGCATGCTCCACTCTGCTCTTCAGTTTGGTGACGTTCCGTCTGAAGCCGACCGTGTTCCGATGTCCCGTGTATTGCCGTGTATTGCTCTGTGCGTGGCGTCGAGGTTCAGAGTGATGAGTCGCCGCTCTCTCCTCTTTCAGGACCCACCGCCCTTCTGGCACACGGCATTGCCTACGGAAGCAAAGTCACCACTCACCCGCTGGCCAAGGACAAGATGATGACTGGAGGTAACGTGCACCAGGGAGGGAGGCACAGCACTACAGCTCACAAGCTGTTGCATGCAAGGAGTAAAAGCGTCTGATCTTGCAAAATTGACTTTGCACTGATGCTGAATGAAGGGTGCTTGACCTTTGCATAGTTTAGTAGCTGGCTTTGTCCAGAAGGGGGCAGTCTAAGCTCTTGCTTTTTTGTATGTATTTTCAATAGCATTTACTGCAGGACCGTACTTTAGGGATAATTCATTACTCTTAATTCATTAAAACTCACATTGCATAGCAGTCTGAGCCATTCCATATTGTACTGAGCTGTACATCACTACACGGTGGCCAAACCTGGGAAATATCGAACCGCTGTGCAGTCCCTAGCCTGGTACTCAAAATAACCTTTCTGACCCACAGTCGCTGTAGTACTGAAGATAAAATGGCAAATAAACTAGGCTTTGTTTTTTTTAGTACTTCGATAGCTTGCTGTAGTTGGCGATTTTATTAAGCCTGTTGCATCACTGAACGCGGTTCCGTTTAAAAAAGTAGTTCAGTCTCTCTCTCTCTTCTCTCTCTCTCTCTCTCTCTCGTGGCTCCTCATCTCTTCCCTGCAGATCACTACCAGTACTCCGAGTCTCGCGTGGGCCTGGGACCAGCTTTGAGTTTGCGCTGGCCATCGTGGAAGCCCTAATGGGCAAGGAGGTGGCCGACCAAGTGAACCCCCCGGGACCAAGTGAGGTGAAAGCTCCGATGGGCTGTGTGGGAAGGGACTAGAAGGAAGGGGACCAAGCCCTTCCGGGGGGGGATAACCCCACTCGGACGAAAACCAAAAAAGGGCACGTGTCAGGCAAGCTGCGCCGTGCAGCCTTTAGCCTTTTCATTTCCACCTTGTTGATTATGATCATCTGGGAAAAACCGGCACGCTTCGAGAATGTTGCCCAGCCCTCCCAGCTTGGCAGCACCGCGGGAGATGCCCGAACATGGCAAATCTCGCAGTCAATGAATTGTGTGCTTTATAGTTTAGTTCTTATAGGTTTTGACAAACAGGGGTGGGCCACCGTTTTTAAGGTTATATATTAAAAAAATGCACGAATGGTAGCGGGCCCCATGGCGCTACAGGGGTGGAGGGTTGACCCCCTTTCTTTGTGGAAAAAAAAGATGGCAACACCCAGGACTTGGGACCGGTTTGATGATGAATCGGCACGGACACGGTTAAGGCAAGGTTTGCACTGTACACAGCGTCTCCCGGTTTGAATGAAATAGGAGGTGGTGCGACTGTTTTCACGTCATGGGTGTTGCTTGTATTTTTTTAGTTTTACCACGCTCTGCAAAGCAAGTTGGAGCCAACAGCTATGAGCAAGGCAGGTGCAGTTCTGTGTTGAAAAGCAAAAAGTCTGGGTGAAATGGTTGTAGGTGGGAATGGTGAAGGGGGGACCTCATTTCAGTCTGGGAATGTTGGGCCTGCTGTGGACCAGCCCGGGTCTTTAAAAAGCCCCCAAATCGACCAGTGAGGGGGCGATTCGGTGCTCTGTTGTTGATGGGGGCCGAGTCCGGAGTGGTACCACTAATTCGCATTGTGGAAACCCGATTATGCAAATACAGAATTGAAGCGGTGTGCCTGTTGACTATGATTGAGAAAACGGAAGGAGCAACAAGGAATGGTGATGGAGCGTTTAACAAACGGGATTGTATAGAAACAAATAAGGCGCTTAAAAATTACGAAAGCGTTTTAAAGATAAAGTACCCCCGGCAGCCACACATAAACAATACAGTTCTTCCCATGTTGCTTGTAGCGGTTTAACTGTTTACAAGGTTTTCAAGTGTGGAAACGGGGCGGTTTTTGGAGAACGGTTGCTGGGAGTTGTGTAAAATTGCGTTAGCCGCCCGGTAATTTTAAAGTTTCTCAGGGCTGCTGTTTCACGACAACGGGCCGGCGTGTCAACATCGCCTGTGAGAAGATGTTGATTCTCATTGTTTTTCATTTCATCTATAAACAAAAAAAACAAAAAAAAAAAAAAAAAAAAAACACAAGCGCTAATTTTGTTTAGGAATACAAAATAAACAACCGAGTCGTATTTTAAATGATGTATTTAATATGTAAATCATAATGTGCTGTCATAAATTAAATCAAAAAGCCTCAAGGCCTCGGCACTAAATTCCGTAGCAATAGCTCTTTCGAAAGACCTCTCGGAAGAGGGCTCCGTGACTCTTCGCGCCGTTGGGTCGAACCATTTTTTGGCGGTGGACGGCGGTTGAGTAATGTTCGTCGCAGCCCGGGAGTCTGGGGATCACTGGGTGATTCGCGGAGCTGTTGTGGGCTCCCCGCCACCGCAAGTCGTTCGGGCGGAGACCGTGGCCGTTACGGACACAATGCTTGTCGGCTAGGCCGTAATGTGAGGAGCAGCTGCCAAACGGGGACACTGGGTGATCTGCGCCGGTTTGCCCTGTCCGCCAATGCCCCGGCCCGCACGCCAGCCAGAGCAGACGGTGGCGGTAAGGCTGCTCGCGCTTGCGTGATTCCTGAGCGGTTTAAAAAAACAAAAGCGGAAGGAAAGTCCGCGGCAGCCCCATCGTCAGGGAGCGCACACTTGCCTGTCGAATACGGTAGACGGCTTCTGCAAAGAAGTGGTCCTGTGGGCGTCAGTGGGCAGGAAACGCGCTGTGAAACGTCTGTGAGGACACTCGAGGACAACGAAGGTTCAGGCGGCGGCTCTGTCTCTAAATCGGGTCCCGGCTTCAGAAAACAGGTTATAATAATGCAGCTGCGCCTCTGAGGAGAAAGGCGGGGGGTCCGTCCCGCAGCTGGAAAGATACGCGTGTGTCTCCATTTGAGGTAGTTCGGCATCTACTGAAAATATAGATACGGCACTGCTAGCTTGACCTGATTAAATAATAACAATAATAATAATAATACTATTTATTACCGAAGATATGTACCGAAACACCACCTTAGATGGTCTTGCTTTTGCACGAACGAAAAAGAGGTAGACTAAAACTAGACAAAATGATCTGCTGTTTACAGGAAAAATTTAACACAAAAAATTGTGCGTCGGGCTATCAGGACCTATTATGGACAAACTGACAAAAAAAAAACAAAAAATTATTTCATATACGACACAAAACAATGGGTGTTAAATTTGAATACACTGACCTTATTTAAAAAAAAAAACCAAAAAAAAAAAAAAAAAAAAAAAAAAAAACAACGTTTGTTTTCAACGACCACAGTATGTTGTCCTTATTTATTTTGATCCATTTCGGCCAAGTAAAGAATAGCTTGAAATTAAAAAAAAAAAAAAAAAAAACCCCGATCGTACAGGATAACTTGCGTTTTCAATTGCGTGTGTTTGCAAGTGATCCTGTGCCTGGGTCGCTGGCAGCGCGTCTTGTGTTAGGGGATGCAGGGTCTGTGCGAGCCGGGGTGTTGCATGACGCTTGCTTTATCCGCATTGTGTTGCAGCACTGCGGTGTCAGAAATAGGTGATCGTCTCTGCAACACGGGCAGGATCTAGTCCCAGGTGCCCGTCATCTGCTGGCGGCACCTGGGACGAGTTTCAGTGGGATGATGCAGGATGCTGCTGCAGAACCGCACTGCACTGCAGGCTGTATGGGCGCTGCAGTGGGAGCGACTGTGTCAGTGTGTAAAATATGGAAGAGTTGCAGCAGTATGGATGGCGGTTATTTTAACTTCTTTTTTTGCATAACTTGAAAGTCTAATCTTATCTATCTACCTATTTATCTATCTATAGTGCAGCACACTAATATCATATTTGTATGATGCTCATTATACCACAAGTATTTTTTAGCATTGCAATCAGGTGGTGGATTCACACTGGTTCTCTAACAGACTAATGAAACTATACTAGCATGGGCAAGCAGAGGAGTCTTGCTGGTAAAATTTGAATTATTTACCGACCCCCCCCCCCCACGTGTGTTTGAAAAGCATTGGTGTTAGAATGTGTTAAAACAGGAAGACCTCGGAGCTGCCCTCAGTCACACACTTCATGCAAGCTGTCGTGGCGTTCGCTTCCTCTTCGTCATCGGTCCTTCACTGTTGTCAAAGCTGCAATATATAACAGCTTACGGTCTTGCTCGTAAGTGCTCTATAAGCTGGCCTCGTCATAATAAAACTTACTCCAACCAGGCACACACAGACCCATTGCAAGAGCCGAGCGGGTACTCAACTAAGGAGGTCCGAAACTCCACCAAGAAAGAATGGAATGTTATTTGAAATGAAAACAGGACCCAGGAGTTTGATGTATGAATGAACGCCTTGTCGGTTGCCCTATAAGCCTGCATGGACAGGCTACTGTAGTAACCCCTACGACCCAAGTAGCATGGATGATTGGAGTGTGAAATGTGTGAACAGCTAGAGCGAGAGGTGTGAAAACCCAGGTCTGGGTCGGGGGCTATTTCGAGTGTCACTCCGGCTTCTCAGGAATTTAGTTGAAGGGACCTGTTTGCCCTCGATTCTCCCCCTCGGTGTTGTGGCATGTACGTACTGTAGGGGGACAGCGATACACTAGTATTATGATATGATATGCATTGCCGATAAGTATTGGTCGATTGATGTGATTGGCCAGGTGGGCAGCTTGTACGTTTCATAAGAAAGATCAGGTCATACGGATGGGCATTTGTTATAGTCACACCAGTTCCTTGAGTGGGAGAGTTTGCACATAGCAACTATTTAAAAAAAACACACGTATTCTTCATTCAAGACCCGTTGGATGATCTACAGTGAGCTGTGCTCTGCTTTAGGTCTTATATCACGATACGTACTTCTATTGTGATATGTCATGTAAAGGTACAGAGGGAAGCGTTGCACCCCTGCTGTGCTGTGTGTCTTCTGAAGTGTCTTCTTCCAGCCAGATGCACCTCAGTGCATATTCAGTGGGCCCTCCCCACCTGTCACACAGCCCGGTGTTGTTTTGGAGTCTTGTGTTGTATTTTGCTGTAACATATTTTTGTTGTTCGTCTGATTTCTGCAACCAGAGCACCACATTTACCTCCTGGTGCATATCTCAGTGAGGCAGGCAGAATCAGGGGGTGCATTTAAAATTAAATGAGTACACTATCCCAGCTGATGCACTATGTAGGCTATAGCATGTCCTGCAGAGTACTCTCCATATTGCTCCTGTAGGATTTATAAGCTGTACCGGCTGTGTAACCCAAGGTGTCCTCATTTGACTTTAATTTCTGCATCTTTTTTTTTGCCCCAGAGATTTAAGGAAAAAAAAAAAGTGCAGCACAGCAATATTAAACCCGTTCTAGGCTGGCATTTTATAGCCTGTGTGTGCATGATCAAGGCTTATTCCTCACGATGTGGACCTTTTTAGAGGTGACTCGTGTTAGTTATTTCCATAAAGGTCTAGCAGATTTCTACAGGGAGATAAGTTTATGTTCTGATAGTTTTTGAAATGCAACGGTTGACATTAACCCAGCTGGAGATAAGTGTGATTTGCGCAAAACACATTTTGTTTTTATTTTCTGTTCAATAAAAACAGCCGTTATTTTGCCTATTAAAGTTGCGTGTGAGATCTGTTATGCGATTAAGTGGAAATGTCTGCATGTTGTTTGTTTAGAAAAACAAAAATTAAACTCCTTTAAATTTGTAGGAGTAAAAAGGATTACAGTTATGTGCTGAAATTATAATCTTTCATATTGGGTGGAAAAATCCAGCACATTAATATTCCAGCATTATTATTTTACTACAGTAATCCTCTCATGGAAAATGTAATTTTTTATTCCCAGATCCCCTGTTTGCATCAGCAATCTCATCTGCAGAGAGAGCAGGCATACCCTCAACA
Organism: Polyodon spathula; assembly: GCF_017654505.1. Lineage (NCBI taxonomy): Eukaryota > Metazoa > Chordata > Actinopteri > Acipenseriformes > Polyodontidae > Polyodon > Polyodon spathula. The sequence continues at coordinate 8,330 of NW_024471590.1, read as the reverse complement.
AGCTTACAGCACAGGAAAGAGATCTGATATATTCCAGCAAAATGAAATGAGGCATTACAGGACGTTACTAGCAGTTTCAGCGCTCCTGTGGACCACACCGCGACCACCAGGCTGGCGACGCGCTTGTCAAAGGCTCGCAAATAAAACATCAGCCACATGAATGGTAATCTCGCCACCCCCTCCCCTCACAGACATGCTTGGGGTCATAACCAGAATATGGAACAAAAATCTCTATCTACTTGTGCACACCGGCAGACGTCGTCCTCCGGGCGTCCATTGTCAAAGTCACATGGGCCGTCCTTATGACCAAAACAATGTACGTATTTATGGACAGGACAGATTTAAAGTGTTGGTGTTCTGTGTTCTCTTTTGCTTTGTTTTTTTTTTCCTTTGCCCCAAAAGAGGGGACTCAAAACGCGGGAAAACAGACTGTAAAAACAAGGTGTGTCTGAGCAAGGCATTAACAGGTATCTGACAGTGCGTACACCAGGATGGGAGCCCACCCCTGTTACTAAAGAAGGCCATCATGACATCTGAACCACTGCACGGTATTCCCGACGCTGAGTCCCGCTTGACTCTACAAACAAGGCACCAAAAGACACGCTGACTCTAGGAAACCTCTCGGGTGCTTCAGAGCGTTGGCAAGTCTCCCTGTGGAAAGACGGGCGTCCCTGGGGGGGGACCGTCCCCCCGCCCGGCACTAGAATAACGACGTCGGCGTGAAGCCACCTACAGCACCCACGGGACCGACTCCACTTCTTTTTTTTTTTTTTTTTTTTTTCTGGGCGGTCAGGTTGCCAGCGGATTGAATGATCTCATAGTTCTTACCAGCCTATGCCTGGCGGATGGTGGGTCGGGAATATGGTGTGTCGTTTTAATTAATGAGATTTTTTTATGTTGTTAGAACGGCACGCTGTAGCGTGCAGAAAGCTGACGGCATTTGCCAAGTTTTTAGCCTTCATGGATTGTCTTGGCACTCAATGTTTTCGCTGTCTCTTCCGAGAAGCGTCAAGGAGGATCCAGCACTTTCACGGCCTGGGCTCCCTTCCATGGGTTAGTGGTAATCACATCCAGTGGTGGGTCTGGTCTGGATTGCATTGATAGAAGAGTAACTTTGTGCTGAAATGAATGAATGTATTTGTTGTTTCGGGTGTCTTGCTTTCGTTGCAGACGGTCTGTAGATGCTGGAAGCTGTAATATAGCAGCGATGGTATGGGACAGACTCTGCACGCTAGGGTACGTTGGTGACCCAGAAGCTTGGAAGTTAATGCTGGAGATCCCAAGTTATTCCAGCCAAGTGTTTATTATCTTTTCACTAAAACAAAATCACCCCGTGTTTTCTTTGTCTCTTTTATGGCACTAAACCGTATCTGTTTAAGGGGGTGGCGGAGTGATTTAAGAAGGAATTATCAGCAGCGACCCGAGTAATGCATTGCAATCTGCGGAGGCCTGGAGTTTAAATGTGTTGTGTTTGGATAGGGTTACATGGTGTGTGTGTTCAAGTGTGGAATATTCTATTAATTATTAAATATGAATGTGATATAATACTGAATAATGGGGGTGGTGAGTGTGGCTATTCTACCATCTCATTGTGACACACAGTTAAAAATAAATGGCACATTGTATGTCCCTAATGGCCAGAGTAATGGTGTGATTGCTTATGAAAAGGTTTCACAGACCTGTTATCAGAGGAACTCTTTCAAGCAGTGCCGTCAGAGTTCCTCAGGGTGCATGTGTCGTAAGCAGTTCGTTTCGTACCTTCTAGTTTTGTCTGGCTCTGTGCATGTGCTTTACAGTAAACCCCAAGATCGACTCCAAGACAAAGGGGGGTTTGAAGCACTGCTGAGCCCTCCACGGGGCTGGCTCATTGGTGCTCGACATTGAAGGAATGCTGTATGCTGAGGCAGGCTTTTACCAGGAAGCCAGCGGAGAGAAATCATTCCCTACTACGCATCTGCAGTGTGATCCCTGCATCCTTACCCTTCAGCCTCCCTGGCGTCCATTACGTTTCTGCTCTCTTTGTGACTCGGTCCTCGTATCTGCCATTAGACGCGTATGCTGTGTTAATGGAACTTCAGCAGCTCCATAGAAAGCTCAATTTATCTTTAGTGTCCCTGCCATAGGAAAGGTGTAATCCTTTAGTGATCGGTATACTCTATAGCCCATAACTATACTGCATTCATTTTGCAGGTAGTTCCTTTGCCAGTTGTCCCCTCTATCACAATAATGCACTGTATAGCCTAGACTGGCACAGGTAGATGGTCTATAGTCCAAGCTAATTGTATGTGTGTCAATATGTTGTCCAACTAATTTATTTGAAAAGCTTTGAATTCTGAAGCTTTGAGTAGTCGCTGCGTCTGATTTAATTAATGAACCGTTTTCGTACGAGAGCTCCCTGAGTGGCTAAAAGCTTTTGATTAATGGTAAACCCAGCTAATAAATCATTCAAAAGGTTTCTGCGTCGTACATTCCTATAGAAATTGTCGGAAATACATAATCTGGCATTTAGTGCACATTTAGTGGCGCGCTTGCTTATCTACTGTAAACACACGCACGTATAAGTGCCGTCCTAGGTGCTATTTAATTCCTAAAAAAAAAAAAAAAAAACAAAAAAAAATCGGTTACACCATTGTTGTGGAGGATCACTTTATAAAGAGCAAATGGTTAGAGCTTCAATAGAACAGACTCTAAAAAAGGAAAAACTGCCTTCAAACTGATTTTAAAATATGTGTGTTTGAAACTGAAACAGCTGCCCAAGCTTATGGTAATTTCAATGTAAAAGTTCTACCTAAGTTCAGTCTAAAAGTGTTTTTGTATTGCAATTCTGTATCGCAAACCTATTCTGAGCCAGTTGCAGTGCAGTCCTGTCCATTTTAACAAGAGTTGCAAGGGAGGAAGATCTGTGAGATGGTTTTAGGGAAGGTGGGTTTAGTCTGATTCAGCCAAAGGAAAACCTCTCCCTTAAAGTCACTGCAAACCAGTTTGTTTTTGCTGTTGACCTTGAAACGAATGAAGTTTGCTTAATGTGTTTGCGTGCTGCAGCAGGCTCTCCAGATGCATGCCGTTGAATATTCATGAAGGCCGCTTGTCACTTTATATTAAACGGCGTGCAGTTCAGTTGCTGTTTTCTTGTTTTTTTATTATTATGTATTTATGTATGTGCAGCTCTGGCCAAAAGTTTTGCATAACCCTATAAAATTAACTAATTTTGCTTCATAAAGTTGAAAGAAACCTGCTGAACAAAGTTACATTAACGTATTGAATGCCACAGCGCTTTGTAGTTTTCCAGATACTTAAAGAAAAGTTGAACAAATCTGATAATTCAAAATCTAACGTGAAATACTGTAATGCTATTATGGCTTCCGGTAGACTACTTCAATATGATTTTGTAGTTTTTTTATTTTTTTATTTTTTATTTAAAATATAAATGACTTTGTATACAATATTTTTTGGGGTTTGTTTTTTATTCCCCTCAGTCCTAAAGTTGTAACGGATGCAAATCTTTTGTCCAGAGCTGTATTTGTTTGTTTAATTGCAAATGTTTTCTCCCACCTCTGATCAAACTGCATGTAGTTCACAGAGCGGGGTCCAGCCCGAAGCCAGTTTTCGACCTCAGTGGTCGGAAACATTTGAAGGTGGACTGACTTTCTCAGAGTTGTTGCATTTGAAACCAGCATCTGCAGGCTCCCAGCTCCCAGCCCTCAACCCTAACAGTCGAGCCAGACTGACTGTATGTTTCCTGTTGAAAAAATGGGGCATTCTTAAAATCGATTGAAAATAATCTGAATCCCACCATCTGTTGCAGAAGCTGTTTCCTCTACTCCAAAAAAAAAAAAAAAAAAAGAAACCTTTTCAAAACCTGGCAGTCATTCTTTTGGCAGAAATGCTGCAGTATGCATTCATTTATTTGCATTCGTTTTTTTTTAATAACAGCCTGGCCTTGATCTAAGCATCCTGTAACAACACACAAGTTTATAATGAGGTATTGATTACATTATGTAATGCACTGTACAGTAGCACTAGAACGTTTTTCAGTTCTGTCACAATCGCCAGTTACTTGAGTGCAATGAGTAGCAGCTTCTGGATCCAGCAGCATTGCCCAGATAGTCCAAATAATAGAATAACATCAAAGCACTCTCCAGCCCCGCTGTTCAAGGGAAATTTAGCAGAGTGGCAGAAAATAAATAGAGCAGCAATACGATCTGTGATATTCAGAGCTAGACAAGTACATCTCGACAGGGGCTCAGGCGACCTTTGTTAAGGTGCATGGCCTTTCATTTTGAGAGCAGAGCTTCTAATATCGGGGGACTGCTGCTTACTTTCAGCAGAGACGTGTGTGAAAAGGTTGTTTCCTTCCTCTAGCGAGACGGTGTTAGGAGGAGTCGTCTGTGAGAGCAATTTAAAATGTTTCAGCTTCTATTCGATACAACCAGTATTGGGACAGAGTTATTATATAGGAAGACCTTGACAGAGATTATTATTATTAATATATATATATATATATATTTAAATATATATATATTATATATATATATACAGATACGCACGCATGCACACGCACATTTTTTTGTTTGATATCGTGCTGTGTTGTGTGGCGTGAAATCCTAATTAAGACGTCATTTTTGCTGCAGTTGCATTTTTTTTCTCCTCTCCCTCCCTGCAATATTCGAAATGGATTTCAGCCAGGCAGGGCTAGCAGAGCTTCAGTATCAGCTGATTTATTATTTATTTTTTTTGCAAACCGGGAGAAACCTCTTGCTCTCTTGCTCTCTCGCTCTCTCTCTCTCGGTTTTCACTCGTTGTGCTCTAGTAATGACTGTGCTAAGGGGGGGGGGGGATTTCTTTTCCTTTTATTGATCTTGACCGCTCTCTTCCTCCTGTCACACTCTATCTCCCTTGCTCTCTCACTCACTCACACGAGCAAACACAGACACACGAGCACAGCCAAACCACAGGCACCATCCCTGCCTTTTATCCCACCCCATTTTTCACACCTTCCTGTTGGATTTCCCCCTTTTTTTTACCCTCCCAAGACTTTCCATCGCTAGTCAAGCTGGGACTGCTGACCTGGGAAAACAGGAAAGGACAGAGGTAGGTAAGGTTCTTGTTGGACGATTCTTTTTCTCTCTCTGTCTCATTTTTTTAACTAGCAGATGCAGTGCAGCAGGAGTCTTGCTTGTGAGTCTCGCTCTCCCGCCTCTCTCTCCTCTATCTCTCTCCCTCTCCCTATCTTTCCTGCTGCATAGAGAGGCATCTATGCATACCATATTACACGGGGAAGGTTTTGCTTCCCCTGTTTCATCGCTACCATGTTTAATGCATGTATTATCCTCTTTAAATTAATCTCACAATCAAGCTGTATTGCAGGATATTCTAGATGTACTGTTTATACATCTGTATGAATGCGTGGTAACGTTTTGAGTCTCCTTTACAGATCTGTTGCAGAATAATGCATATAACAATGATCTCTTTTTTATATGTATTTATTTTACAGATTGATTTTCGGTTCCAGAGACAAGCGTAGTGTATCAAATAACTGTGTTTTCAATGTATCTCATGACTTCAGTCTTTTAAAGCTGCGTTATGCAGTGTATAGTTTCTGTATGAATCAGTCTTTGTAAGTGGTTTGTGTAAAACGGCTCTTATTGAATCCTGTTCCAGGTATGAATGCTGTATTGATCAAACTCAATACAGTGTCGCCAGTATATTTTTGGTGCAGTGAGTAAGTTGTTGCATTGCCTGGGCAAAGTCGTGGATTCTGCTGCAGAGACTTGAAGTTTATTAATTGACGCAGCACCCTTTTCCTCCCTGGAATGTGCGCCCTGTTTTTTTTATTTATTTTAGTATGTGATGCTGGCCGGTTGCTTTAGTTGTGCAAAAATTGCTGTTGTGTTAACTGGTTATGACCCTACAATTTTCCACTTTGGATATCGGGATTATAAAACATGCATGCAGGAGGGGGGGGGTGGGAGGTGGGCTTTGAAAGAAAAACATGTTTCACTTAACTGTTGCAAGGGTCCATAGGCCTGAAAAACAAAACAAATTTAAAGTAAATGTTCTGTACATATAGTTGTACTGGGAGGGTGCACACTTCCAGTGCATTGCAGTAACTGTTGCTGATATAGCTTTTTTAAAGAGAAACCAAAGTGATTTTCTTGCGCAATTGTTTGTATGCATGGTTTGGCCAAACAAAAGGAAGGCAGCCCCAGACTGAAACAAACTGCCAGTAAAAAAAAAAATATTATATAAATATATATCAAACGGCCAGTTAAAAAGATATCTATATATATATTGATATTATATAATCAAAGAGATATATTATATATAATATAGGTATATATATACTATATATATAAACTGGCAGTGTGGTAGTCTGGGGGCTGCATTCCTGTTGTTTGACCTGGGGATAAGTTTGGAGCCAGTGTTGGAGCAGAATCTAGAACCGCTTTACGGTGAATTATATTTTAAGTAAATTTAAGATTTTTTTGTTGTTTGCATGCTTCTCTTTTATAAAAAAAAAAAAAAAAAAATTGTAAATTTTTTTTTTTCTTAAATCTAATTTGGTGCGGCCCCAAGTGAAACTGCCTCCTGAGGTTTCCCTGCACAAGAAGACACCAGCTGTGGGATGACTTACAAAATTTGACATCGTGAGGAGCATCGCGAAGTGGCGAATGGAGGCACTCTCAATTCCATCAGAGCAGAAAAGAAGTTGGAAAGCAGTGGAAAGAAGTCTGCAACATGCCTGCAAAACAGAGAAGGGAGAGAGCAGAGGAGTCTGACGAAGGAGCCATGGCAAGTGGGATTGCAACTTCCCAAGCTGCAGTGCAACCAGTACCTGGCAGTGATCGAGTGGTGACTGAACTAGCTTTTATGTTCAAAAGCTATCTTGAAGTCCAGACAGCCAGAGAAGAACGTATAGAGAAAGTGCCAAACAAGATGAACGATATAAATGTTTACAACACCAGTTTACACAGCTTCAAGAAGTACATCAAAGCCTTCACGCAGGATACCCTGAGAGCAGCAGTGATGGCAGGGGAGTAGAGGACACTGTTAAACAATGTTGGTCCAGGGGCTGAAGAGAGCCAAAACTGCTGAAATTAGAAGACTGATGACAGAGCACTTCCTAACCACCTTTGAGCGTATGGCTGTGACTTATGCATGGGAGAAGGCTAACTTGACCGTGAGGCTGATTCCACTTTTAACAGGAAAGGCCAGAAGCGTCTTTTGTGGCTATGCATCGTGATGCAACAATTGACTATGAGAAAGTGAAGGCTGCTATATTAAAAAAATATGAACTCAACATGGAGACCTACCAGCAATGGTTTAGAGCTTTGGAGGTCAAGGAGGGGGAGACCCCAAAAGAACTTTTTGTGCGGCTTAAAGAAATGTACGAGAAATGGATAAAACCAGACAGTAACACAGTGGAACAGATCGGTGAGACTATCATCCTGGGGGAGTTCTTGAAGATGAAGAACCCCAAGGTTGGCACATGGATTAAAGAGCATGACCCATTGACTGCCTTGGAGGTCACCTGTTTAGTGCGTCTACAGGTAGGCGTCGAGCCTTCTACTTCCTTCTCCGGAGGCTCTGTGGTCCTAGCAATTTTGTTAAAAATCAGTTTCCACCCAATCAGCCTGTTAAATCTGTTAGGGAACAAGTAATCTACCATCACTGTGGTCAGGCAGGTCACTATAGACCAGAATGCCCATTGAGAAAACCAAAGCCGTTAAACTTGTGCTATGTGACTAGACCTACTAAAACAGTTGAGAAAGAGAGTGGGTTTGAAAATTTACTGTCAGTCTCCCTTAATGGGAAATCTGTTCAGGCTCTCTTAGATACTGGTAGTTTCCAGACTCTGGTTTTGAGTAGTTTAGTACCTAGAAGGAGTTTTAATGAGGGAACCAGCATTAACATCCTCTGTGTGCATGGTGAAGAGAAAAGGTATCAAACAGCCGATGTGTACCTGGTTATTCAGGATCACACATTTTTAGTGACTGTGGGTGTAGTTGATGAATTGCCATACAGTGTAATTCTGGGCATACCTATACTTGGGGAATTGCTGGGAGTAGCTAAACCTTGTACTGTAGTAACTACTAGAGCACAGAGTAGGAAGCAGTTTGAGTCTCTGGATGAATTGCCATTTTATGATGCAGAGATTGAAACATAAGAATTAAGGCCTAAAAAGTTAAGGAATCAGAAATGCCAAGAAAAGTTCAGAGGAACAACTCTTAACTCGGAGTGAAACAATGAGTCAAATGCAACCTCCTATGTCTGAAGTGGGAAGTTTCAGACAACCTAGAATAGTTGCAGAGAGCTGATGTGTCTTTTGA
>NW_024471589.1:0-18275 GCF_017654505.1 Polyodon spathula | reverse complement strand
AGTGATTTTTAAGGATGGAGAATGAAGCGGCGTTTCAGTGATTTTTAAGGATGGAGAATGAAGCGGCGTTTCAGTGATTTTTAAGGATGGAGAATGAAGCGGCGTTTCAGTGATTTTTAAGGATGGAGAATGAAGCGGCGTTTCGGTGATTTTTAAGGATGGAGAATGAAGCGGCGTTTCAGTGATTTTTAAGGATGGAGAATGAAGCGGCGTTTCGGTGATTTTTAAGGATGGAGAATGAAGCGGCGTTTCGGTGATTTTTAAGGATGGAGAATGAAGCGGCGTTTCAGTGATTTTTAAGGATGGAGAATGAAGCGGCGTTTCGGTGATTTTTAAGGATGGAGAATGAAGCGGCGTTTCGGTGATTTTTAAGGATGGAGAATGAAGCGGCGTTTCGGTGATTTTTAAGGATGGAGAATGAAGCGGCGTTTCGGTGATTTTTAAGGATGGAGAATGAAGCGGCGTTTCGGTGATTTTTAAGGATGGAGAATGAAGCGGCGTTTCGGTGATTTTTAAGGATGGAGAATGAAGCGGCGTTTCGGTGATTTTTAAGGATGGAGAATGAAGCGGCGTTTCGGTGATTTTTAAGGATGGAGAATGAAGCGGCGTTTCAGTGATTTTTAAGGATGGAGAATGAAGCGGCGTTTCAGTGATTTTTAAGGATGGAGAATGAAGCGGCGTTTCAGTGATTTTTAAGGATGGAGAATGAAGCCGCGTTTCGGTGATTTTTAAGGATGGAGAATGAAGCGGCGTTTCAGTGATTTTTAAGGATGGAGAATGAAGCCGCGTTTCGGTGATTTTTAAGGATGGAGAATGAAGCGGCGTTTCGGTGATTTTTAAGGATGGAGAATGAAGCGGCGTTTCGGTGATTTTTAAGGATGGAGAATGAAGCGGCGTTTCGGTGATTTTTAAGGATGGAGAATGAAGCGGCGTTTCGGTGATTTTTAAGGATGGAGAATGAAGCGGCGTTTCAGTGATTTTTAAGGATGGAGAATGAAGCGGCGTTTCGGTGATTTTTAAGGATGGAGAATGAAGCGGCGTTTCAGTGATTTTTAAGGATGGAGAATGAAGCGGCGTTTCAGTGATTTTTAAGGATGGAGAATGAAGCGGCGTTTCGGTGATTTTTAAGGATGGAGAATGAAGCGGCGTTTCAGTGATTTTTAAGGATGGAGAATGAAGCGGCGTTTCAGTGATTTTTAAGGATGGAGAATGAAGCCTCGTTTCGGTGATTTTTAAGGATGGAGAATGAAGCGGCGTTTCAGTGATTTTTAAGGATGGAGAATGAAGCGGCGTTTCAGTGATTTTTAAGGATGGAGAATGAAGCGGCGTTTCAGTGATTTTTAAGGATGGAGAATGAAGCGGCGTTTCAGTGATTTTTAAGGATGGAGAATGAAGCGGCGTTTCAGTGATTTTTAAGGATGGAGAATGAAGCGGCGTTTCGGTGATTTTTAAGGATGGAGAATGAAGCGGCGTTTCAGTGATTTTTAAGGATGGAGAATGAAGCCGTCGTTTCAGGTGATTTTTAAGGATGGAGAATGAAGCGGCGTTTCGGTGATTTTTAAGGATGGAGAATGAAGCGGCGTTTCAGTGATTTTTAAGGATGGAGAATGAAGCGGCGTTTCGGTGATTTTTAAGGATGGAGAATGAAGCGGCGTTTCGGTGATTTTTAAGGATGGAGAATGAAGCGGCGTTTCGGTGATTTTTAAGGATGGAGAATGAAGCCGCGTTTCGGTGATTTTTAAGGATGGAGAATGAAGCCGCGTTTCGGTGATTTTTAAGGATGGAGAATGAAGCGGCGTTTCAGTGATTTTTAAGGATGGAGAATGAAGCGGCGTTTCAGTGATTTTTAAGGATGGAGAATGAAGCGGCGTTTCAGTGATTTTTAAGGATGGAGAATGAAGCGGCGTTTCAGTGATTTTTAAGGATGGAGAATGAAGCGGCGTTTCGGTGATTTTTAAGGATGGAGAATGAAGCGGCGTTTCAGTGATTTTTAAGGATGGAGAATGAAGCGGCGTTTCAGTGATTTTTAAGGATGGAGAATGAAGCGGCGTTTCAGTGATTTTTAAGGATGGAGAATGAAGCGGCGTTTCAGTGATTTTTAAGGATGGAGAATGAAGCCGCGTTTCGGTGATTTTTAAGGATGGAGAATGAAGCGGCGTTTCAGTGATTTTTAAGGATGGAGAATGAAGCGGCGTTTCAGTGATTTTTAAGGATGGAGAATGAAGCAGCGTTTCAGTGATTTTTAAGGATGGAGAATGAAGCGGCGTTTCAGTGATTTTTAAGGATGGAGAATGAAGCGGCGTTTCAGTGATTTTTAAGGATGGAGAATGAAGCGGCGTTTCAGTGATTTTTAAGGATGGAGAATGAAGCACGCGTTTCAGTGATTTTTAAGGATGGAGAATGGCAGCGTTTCAGTGATTTTTAAGGGATGGCTGAAATGGCGTTTCGGTGATGTTTAAGCTCTTCTTATTACTGCTGTTATTTCCACAGACAAACGCGCTGGATTTGAGTGAAAATGAAGCGGCGTTGGATCATTAGTGAGGTTTTATTACGATTTTGGCTCTGTCGCTTTGTCGTTTGACTCTTGTGATTTGAAAGGCTGGAGAATGCTCCAGGCGTTTCACGATTTTTCAAGGACATCGCTTGAAGCTGTTGTTTCAGATGTGTTGTTGTCAGGCGACGAATTTGAGAAATAGAACCCGGTTCTATTTATATTTTTCTCGTTACGCTTCGTGTTGCTCTTTGGTGTGAAGGGCGCTGTTGAAAAGCACAGGTTTTAGTGATTTTCTCTCGTCGCTTGTCTTTGGTGTGAAGGGTGCTGTTGAAAAGCACAGGTTTTATTGATTTTCTCTCATCGCTTGTCGTGTTGTTCTTTGGTGTGAAGGGCGCTGTTGAAAAGCACAGGTTTTATTGATTTTCTCTCATCGCTTGTCGTGTTGTTCTTTGGTGTGAAGGGCGCTGTTGAAAAGCACAGGTTTTATTGATTTTCTCTCATCGCTTGTCGTGTTGTTCTTTGGTGTGAAGGGCGCTGTTGAAAAGCACAGGTTTTATTGATTTTCTCTCGTCGCTTGTCGTGTTGTTCTTTGGTGTGAAGGGTGCTGTTGAAAAGCACAGGTTTTATTGATTTTCTCTCGTCGCTTGTCGTGTTGTTCTTTGGTGTGAAGGGCGCTGTTGAAAAGCACAGGTTTTATTGATTTTCTCTCGTCGCTTGTCGTGTTGTTCTTTGGTGTGAAGGGTGCTGTTGAAAAGCACAGGTTTTATTGATTTTCTCTCATCGCTTGTCGTGTTGTTCTTTGGTGTGAAGGGCGCTGTTGAAAAGCACAGGTTTTATTGATTTTCTCTCGTCGCTTGTCGTGTTGTTCTTTGGTGTGAAGGGCGCTGTTGAAAAGCACAGGTTTTATTGATTTTCTCTCGTCGCTTGTCGTGTTGTTCTTTGGTGTGAAGGGCGCTGTTGAAAAGCACAGGTTTTATTGATTTTCTCTCATCGCTTGTCGTGTTGTTCTTTGGTGTGAAGGGCGCTGTTGAAAAGCACAGGTTTTATTGATTTTCTCTCGTCGCGTCTTGTTCGTGTTGTTCTTTGGTGTGAAGGGCGCTGTTGAAAAGCACAGGTTTTATTGATTTTCTCTCATCGCTTGTCGTGTTGTTCTTTGGTGTGAAGGGCGCTGTTGAAAAGCACAGGTTTTATTGATTTTCTCTCGTCGCTTGTCGTGTTGTTCTTTGGTGTGAAGGGCGCTGTTGAAAAGCACAGGTTTTATTGATTTTCTCTCTCGCTCGCTTTGTCGTGTTGAAAAGCACAGGTTTTATTGATTTTCTCTCATCGGTCGTGAAGGGCGCTGTTGAAAAGCACAGGTTTTATTGATTTTCTCTCGTCGCTTGTCGTGTTGTTCTTTGGTGTGAAGGGCGCTGTTGAAAAGCACAGGTTTTATTGATTTTCTCTCATCGCTTGTCGTGTTGTTCTTTGGTGTGAAGGGCGCTGTTGAAAAGCACAGGTTTTATTGATTTTCTCTCGTCGCTTGTCGTGTTGTTCTTTGGTGTGAAGGGCGCTGTTGAAAAGCACAGGTTTTATTGATTTTCTCTCGTCGCTTGTCGTGTTGTTCTTTGGTGTGAAGGGCGCTGTTGAAAAGCACAGGTTTTATTGATTTTCTCTCGTCGCTTGTCGTGTTGTTCTTTGGTGTGAAGGGCGCTGTTGAAAAGCACAGGTTTTATTGATTTTCTCTCATCGCTTGTCGTGTTGTTCTTTGGTGTGAAGGGCGCTGTTGAAAAGCACAGGTTTTATTGATTTTCTCTCGTCGCTTGTCGTGTTGTTCTTTGGTGTGAAGGGCGCTGTTGAAAAGCACAGGTTTTATTGATTTTCTCTCGTCGCTTGTCGTGTTGTTCTTTGGTGTGAAGGGCGCTGTTGAAAAGCACAGGTTTTATTGATTTTCTCTCATCGCTTGTCGTGTTGTTCTTTGGTGTGAAGGGCGCTGTTGAAAAGCACAGGTTTTATTGATTTTCTCTCGTCGCTTGTCGTGTTGTTCTTTGGTGTGAAGGGCGCTGTTGAAAAGCACAGGTTTTATTGATTTTCTCTCATCGCTTGTCGTGTTGTTCTTTGGTGTGAAGGGCGCTGTTGAAAAGCACAGGTTTTATTGATTTTCTCTCGTCGCTTGTCGTGTTGTTCTTTGGTGTGAAGGGCGCTGTTGAAAAGCACAGGTTTTATTGATTTTCTCTCGTCGCTTGTCGTGTTGTTCTTTGGTGTGAAGGGCGCTGTTGAAAAGCACAGGTTTTATTGATTTTCTCTCGTCGCTTGTCGTGTTGTTCTTTGGTGTGAAGGGCGCTGTTGAAAAGCACAGGTTTTATTGATTTTCTCTCATCGCTTGTCGTGTTGTTCTTTGGTGTGAAGGGCGCTGTTGAAAAGCACAGGTTTTATTGATTTTCTCTCGTCGCTTGTCGTGTTGTTCTTTGGTGTGAAGGGCGCTGTTGAAAAGCACAGGTTTTATTGATTTTCTCTCATCGCTTGTCGTGTTGTTCTTTGGTGTGAAGGGCGCTGTTGAAAAGCACAGGTTTTATTGATTTTCTCTCGTCGCTTGTCGTGTTGTTCTTTGGTGTGAAGGGCGCTGTTGAAAAGCACAGGTTTTATTGATTTTCTCTCGTCGCTTGTCGTGTTGTTCTTTGGTGTGAAGGGCGCTGTTGAAAAGCACAGGTTTTATTGATTTTCTCTCGTCGCTTGTCGTGTTGTTCTTTGGTGTGAAGGGCGCTGTTGAAAAGCACAGGTTTTATTGATTTTCTCTCATCGCTTGTCGTGTTGTTCTTTGGTGTGAAGGGCGCTGTTGAAAAGCACAGGTTTTATTGATTTTCTCTCGTCGCTTGTCGTGTTGTTCTTTGGTGTGAAGGGCGCTGTTGAAAAGCACAGGTTTTATTGATTTTCTCTCGTCGCTTGTCGTGTTGTTCTTTGGTGTGAAGGGCGCTGTTGAAAAGCACAGGTTTTATTGATTTTCTCTCGTCGCTTGTCGTGTTGTTCTTTGGTGTGAAGGGCGCTGTTGAAAAGCACAGGTTTTATTGATTTTCTCTCATCGCTTGTCGTGTTGTTCTTTGGTGTGAAGGGCGCTGTTGAAAAGCACAGGTTTTATTGATTTTCTCTCGTCGCTTGTCGTGTTGTTCTTTGGTGTGAAGGGCGCTGTTGAAAAGCACAGGTTTTATTGATTTTCTCTCGTCGCTTGTCGTGTTGTTCTTTGGTGTGAAGGGCGCTGTTGAAAAGCACAGGTTTTATTGATTTTCTCTCGTCGCTTGTCGTGTTGTTCTTTGGTGTGAAGGGCGCTGTTGAAAAGCACAGGTTTTATTGATTTTCTCTCGTCGCTTGTCGTGTTGTTCTTTGGTGTGAAGGGCGCTGTTGAAAAGCACAGGTTTTATTGATTTTCTCTCGTCGCTTGTCGTGTTGTTCTTTGGTGTGAAGGGCGCTGTTGAAAAGCACAGGTTTTATTGATTTTCTCTCATCGCTTGTCGTGTTGTTCTTTGGTGTGAAGGGCGCTGTTGAAAAGCACAGGTTTTATTGATTTTCTCTCGTCGCTTGTCGTGTTGTTCTTTGGTGTGAAGGGCGCTGTTGAAAAGCACAGGTTTTATTGATTTTCTCTCGTCGCTTGTCGTGTTGTTCTTTGGTGTGAAGGGCGCTGTTGAAAAGCACAGGTTTTATTGATTTTCTCTCGTCGCTTGTCGTGTTGTTCTTTGGTGTGAAGGGCGCTGTTGAAAAGCACAGGTTTTATTGATTTTCTCTCGTCGCTTGTCGTGTTGTTCTTTGGTGTGAAGGGCGCTGTTGAAAAGCACAGGTTTTATTGATTTTCTCTCGTCGCTTGTCGTGTTGTTCTTTGGTGTGAAGGGCGCTGTTGAAAAGCACAGGTTTTATTGATTTTCTCTCGTCGCTTGTCGTGTTGTCTTTGGTGTGAAGGGCGCTGTTGAAAAGCACAGGTTTTATTGATTTTCTCTCATCGCTTGTCGTGTTGTTCTTTGGTGTGAAGGGCGCTGTTGAAAAGCACAGGTTTTATTGATTTTCTCTCGTCGCTTGTCGTGTTGTTCTTTGGTGTGAAGGGCTCTATTGAAAAGCACAGGTTTCTTTGATTTTGTCGCGTTGTTTCTGTGTGTAAGGGCTTTTACTGTATTTTTTTGCGAAGAAAGGGGTAAAGTGAAGAAACTAACCATTGCCAGTGTTTTTCCGGTGTTTATTGGTTATACACTGATTTCATTGTTTTTGTATCGGGTTGTTTTATTGTTTTTTTTATTGGTTAAAACCAAAAATCTGAAGCCCTATCTGTGTTTTACAGCTCTGGGTATTTTTCTACTGAAGTAATTCACTTTTTTCCCCGCAATTGCTTCCTGATAAAAGGTGCATAAGGGAAGCTGTTTCTCATTAGTCAGTTCCATGGCTGCCTCACGAGAAAACCGCGAAAATAGACCTCAATCCAGTTATTTTCATGTGCAATTATTATGACAGCCCCACAATAGTAAGGCAGTGTAAATATATATTTTGTATTTGATCTTATTGCATTTTTATAGAGGGCACTGGCAGTATTTACTGTAAATAGGCAGTTCATTAATGAGTGGGGACTCTACGTTACCATTGCTGCCACTAATGAGAAACATTGTAACTAAATTATTTTTCTGTGCGAGGTAGGTTTAGGTGAAAAGAAACAAAAAAGCAAATATGTTTAATAAAATATATATATGTAGTTACAACATGATGTATACTATACTATTATTGATATACTGTACATCTGTTTGAGTTGTTTTATTAACGTGTATCTAATAACTCCAAATCAAATGAAATTTGTAAAATAAACAATTAAAAAAAAATACAAATCATTTCATGGTTCTCTAATTGTAAGTATGTCATATGTAATATACTCAGATTCAACTAAATGTGTGTATTACAAACACTGTATATACAGTTACTGCTGCCCCCAGCTCTTCTGCCAGCTTTTCAAATGGCCCACCATGCCTTCAGAGTCTCTGCTGATTCTACTTCATGTATAGTTTGTTTGCCATGGCAGGGGGGTGTATGTTACTTAAGCTTGATAATGTGGCTTCTCTTTTCTAATGCTGTTTATAATGTAGCTTCTCTTTTCTAATGCTGTTTATAATGTGGCTTCTCTTTTCTAATGCTGTTTATAATGTGGCTTCTCTTTTCTAATGCTGTTTATAATGTAGCTTCTCTTTGGTTACACCTGGAAACACTGTTCAGATTCACCTCCCTGTTTGTTTGTGATTGGTTGCTGTCAGTACATAAGAACATAAGAACATAAGAAAGTTTACAAACGAGAGGAGGCCATTCAGCCCATCTTGCTCGTTTGGTTGTTAGTAGCTTATTGATCCCAAAATCTCATCAAGCAGCTTCTTGAAGGATCCCAGGGTGTCAGCTTCAACAACATTACTGGGGAGTTGATTCCAGACCCTCACAATTCTCTGTGTAAAAAAGTGTCTCCTATTTTCTGTTCTGAATGCCCCTTTTTCTAAACTCCATTTGTGACCCCTGGTCCTTGTTTCTTTTTTCAGGCTGAAAAAGTCCCTTGCGTCGACACTGTCAATACCTTTTAGAATTTTGAATGCTTGAATTAGGTCGCCACGTAGTCTTCTTTGTTCAAGACTGAACAGATTCAATTCTTTTAGCCTGTCTGCATATGACATGCCTTTTAAGCCCGGAATAATTCTGGTCGCTCTTCTTTGCACTCTTTCTAGAGCAGCAATATCTTTTTTTATAGCGAGGTGACCAGAACTGCACACAATATTCAAGATGAGGTCTTACTAGTGCATTGTACAGTTTTAACATTACTTCCCTTGATTTAAATTCAACACTTTTCACAATGTATCCGAGCATCTTGTTAGCCTTTTTTATAGCTTCCCCACATTGTCTAGATGAAGACATTTCTGAGTCAACAAAAACTCCTAGGTCTTTTTCATAGATTCCTTCTCCAATTTCAATATCTCCCATATGATATTTATAATGTACATTTTTATTTCCTGCGTGCAGTACCTTACACTTTTCTCTATTAAATGTAATTTGCCATGTGTCTGCCCAGTTCTGAATCTTGGGCAGATACATGGCAAATGACATACAGTGTGAGACTGGCAAGTAGCTTCTCAAGCCAGATCAGGAAGAGAGGTAGCAGAACATTCCTGCATGTCTCACGCTTCCTGCACATCTGTGATCCAATAAAGATTATTCACCTTTGACATGTGATCGTTTCTTTTCATTCATTTAGTTGTGCCATCGAGATCATTCAAGTGTCAAAACTGACCCAAGAGATGCTGGATGAAAAATGCACAATGACACGGTAGGCACATTTTTTGTTAGTTTGTTTTGTTAACCCTGCACTGTAATTAACCAAGATTAGTTCTGCTTGTATTGGTGACTTCAGTGTTCATACAGTTTTGTGTCTGTTCATTAATTGGCTCCTGGTAAGGTCCCATTTACTCCTTTCAGTGACTTTCTTCATTCCCACTATCTAGGAAACTGTGACACATCCTTGTTTCTTCTTTGAAACAAACTATTGCAGTAGAGTTAACACAGGAAAGCCCCATTCATTGCTATCATGGAAGTGAAGTATCTTTGGGATTGGTAACTCAGCAGTGCTCTAGAATAAATACAAAAACTTTGTTTGGAAACAGGACTGGATAAATCCACTTACTGTGCATCTAGTCTTGTCTTTTAAATCGGTGCTAGATTAAGGTAGCTGTGCAAGTGAGGTTCCATGCAGTCATTGATCATTCCAATGAGACAGCCCAAACAGTTCTGAAAGAGAAAAAAAAAAAAAACTTGGAAGCAAATTAAACACCCAATTAAAATTACAGTGATGTTTTTATAATTAAGACCGGCGCTAACGGCTTGGATACTTGATAACTAAAGAACTCATCAAGCCCTGTGCTAGATGAAAAGCATGCCCTGAGTTTCATTTTTCAAGCCTTGGAGACTCGCATACCGTTTGTATTTGAGGGACAAACTCCTGGCAGTTTGACCTGTCCAGTCTTGCACTTTACGAAGAAGTCTCCTGTGGCCAAGGAACTGAGAACTGCAAGTAGTCATGCATTTCCATGTAGTTTAGGATTTTAACTCCTGCCAGCAATAATAATGATGTAGGAGGGGCAAATCAGGGGCCAGAAATAAGCCTCTTTGCTAGATTTTCTTTTCAAGCAATCATATCTTCTTCAGAGCTGCTCTGAGGGGATCAGAGACTGGCATCATTAACTTACTGAACTGATCAAATGCTTTCTGAAGACTTTGATGACTCAGTTTAACATTTATATTAATATTAAAAAATCAGGGATTTAAAAATGATCTAACCCTAATGCCTATGAAGCAGAGTGAATGGAGCCTAATGGTGAGGGCAGCAGTGTGGAGTAGTGTTTAGGGCTCTGGACGCTTGACCAGAGGGTTGTGGGTTCAATCCCAGGTGGGGACACTGTTGCTGTACTTTACCTAGATTGCTCCAGCAAAAACCCAACTGTATAAATGGGTAGGTGTATGTAAAAATAATGTGATATCTTATAACAATTGTAAGTTGCCCTGGATAAGGGCATCAGCTAAGAAATAAATAATGGCAAAAAACTCATTGCACAAGACAGGTTTCATAACATTTTCATTTAGAATTGGTTTACTATAAAGAATTAGACCATAACATAACTGCACTTGCTAATATTTGAGTTGTTTTTTTGGAATTGCAGCAACAAGAGTGTCTTATCCAGGATCCAGGATTTCTGCAGCATTGATAAAGGTATGTGTAACTTGTCCAATGAATGGCGTGCAGTGAACCCAATTGACATCTTATGCAATTGTTTTTTAAATTATGATTGTCATAACAAGATTGTGACTGCCATATTACAAATGTGTGACTATTGTTCTCTGGTAAATTCACACTGTACTAAAGAGGCATCAATTGAAAATAATGATATTATTATGATTATTATTATTCATTTAGCAGACGCTTTTATCCAAAGCGACTTAGACTTAGGGGGTGAACTATGCATCAACAACTTCTGCTGCTGCAGAGTCACTTCCCATAGGACCTTGTTTGTTTAATGACTTGTCCAAAGGACAGAGCACAAGGAGGTTAAGTGACTTGCTCAGGGTCTCGCACACACACACCGAGTCAGTGGCTGAGCTGGTATTTGAACCAGGAGTCTCCTGGTATCAAGCCCCTTTCTTAACCACTGGACCACCACACCTCCTGTTATGATATAAAGCAACACAGGTAGTTCTTTGTTTTTTGTCAGAAAATCACATTGATACAGTTAATATACCATATCTTAGGTCTTGATCCCTGAAGGTTGACACCCACCACTTATCTTTGTTTTTCTTACAACAGATTCACCCAACTACCTTGACCATGTATCGGAACAAGTGTACAAATACAGGGGGCAGACTGTGCCTCTGGAGAAGCCAGCAGGGTATCCAATGAGAATTGGGGGGCTAGATGACACAATCTATGCAGAAATGGAGGATGAGCTTAAAGCATGGGAAGATTTCTACCTTCCTGAAAGAGTAGAGATGAGAGTTATCGGTGCCATTGATACCTTCCCGAGTCTGGCTGTGGGGCTGCAGCTGATCATTGTGGCAGGCAGAGATGGCAACGTCTATGCGTATGAAAATGAGGTGTTGCACCAAGTGGCTGACAGCTTGCAGGACCTCTTCGAAAAGGGAATTGAGTTTCCTGGAACCAAAGTCTACAACTATGGGGAATGTTTTGCTCCTATGGTAAGAATATAAAACTAGTCAAAGCTGTAATGACCAGGGTGCTGTGAACACAATGTCTATGCCTCTCCTCACTGTCTGTCAGAGGAGGATATAGAGAAGGGCAACAATTGGGATGTGGGTGTGGTCATTATGTTTTGAAACCTTTACTACATTTTTCTACAGATTGATATACAGACACTCCTAAACTGGTCTAGGGACCCAGTTGAAACACGTCAAGCATAGAAGTGACTGCAAGTCATTCATACAGTAATGATAATAAACAAATGACAAATCTTAGACATCAAGAAAAAAAATCATCAAAAAGCTGCAATTACATTTTCTAGAAAACCACTTTTCCAATTCTGACAAAACTAGATGTGGACATTATTAGTAGTCTAAGTATCTGAGTATCACAATCTGGGGTTATATGGAATTGGCCTGTTTGCCTGTCTGTATCATGGACCGTGTTTGAAAGTGGTTTTACATATGTGTAGAGAAAAGCTTTTTTCAACTATGATGAAGCTTGGTTTTGATAATTTACATAACCTATTGACAGTAATATAATCTGGGGTTATATGAAGACCACCGGTCTGCATGTCACCCTCACATTGCTGTATAATCTGGGGTTATATGAAGACCACCAGTCGTCATGTCACGCTCACATTGCTATATAATCTGGGGTTATATGAAGACCACCAGTCTGCATGTCACGCTCTCATTGCTTTATAATCTGGGGTTATATGAAGACCACCAGTCTGCACATGACACTCACATTGTTACATGTGTCTACAGTGCTTGGTCCTGGTGCTCTATTTTTGGATGTCATCGTTTAATGTTGAATGGCAGGGATGCTTGTCACTGACGTGTTTGTTCTGGTTTGTTTTAAAGACGGAAGAAGAATACGATGAATTAATGCAGGATGAAGAAGTAAAGAAAATGAAAGAGGAGACCAGGGAATTCATCAAAAGCAACGAAGCAGAATTTCTGAGCATACTGGCCCGCATTGAAGAAAAAGAGAATGCAGAAAAGGTTGCGTCCAAAGAAATTGTGCCTTCTAACCACCACCGCCCCAAGAATGTAGTAGTTCAGTTGTGGAAGCATGCAGATGAATTGTTCATATTTCATTTAAGTGATGCCTATTATGAGATGTGGTGCAAGATCTTCCAGCTGCTAGGGCTGACACGTGAAGAGCTGAAAAGTAAGGGGACTTGTAGAAAGCTGAGGCGCGTTTCAGAGCTCTTCCATGTGCCGCACAGACTCTCTTCTGGAGTACATCCTGATTTTTAAAGTCAGTGTCTTTGGTCCTGAAAAGAGAATTGTCCCACAACTGCAAATGGCACCCAAACAGTTACATGTTAATGGCCAATGCAGGATGAGTATTTTTGAAGAGTATTCAATAGATTATCAAAGGGCTTGCTCAACTCTAAAGAAAACTTGAATCTTAATTCACAATATTCACTTTGGGTGCTTTGGTCAAAGAGAAATTATTACATTTTACCGTAAGACCAGCACTCACTTTAAATTTACCAAAAGATTTAAGACATTTTTTTGCTTTTTTTGAATGGCAGCTATGCAAGCACAGACAGACACATTGTGGCTAGATGCCTTCCTCAGAGTGCATTCAAACAAACTTAATTACATTTTTATACAACTGATTGGTAATTTATTATAATTTGTTAATTTGCTCTTAAAGGGAAGGTCAGCATTACAAGAAAACAATGTACAAAAGAAAAACAAGCTATTTTTATTTCTGTAGTTTTATCGTAGTGTTTGCTTTCCTTTTTGAAGAGCAAATTAATTAATTTAAATTATCACCAATCAGTTACTGTGAAGTCATAAATATTTGCGAGCCTATAATGGTGCATTTTTCACATATGAAAAAAAAAAGGCAATCGTTGGCGCCAATAACAAACTCCACTAACAATACATACTTCATATGTTGCAACAGGTAGCCAACATTTCTGGAGCAAAATAGGTTTTATGGGCGTGATTTGCCAAATATTTTGGTCACAAATATGTATGACTTTACAGTATATAAAAAAATAATTCATTTTGCTTGACACACCGAGGAAGGCATCCAGCTGCAATGCATTTGTGCTTGCTTGTCTCCCATTTTTTAAAGAGTCTAAAATGAATATATAAATAATTTCCTGTATTATTGAAGAGAGGACAGTAATCTATTCAGCAAACCAAGATATAGCATCATCCGTACCCTGGAAACAATAGTCAGGATTCTGAAGTAAAACTTAAAAGAAACCAAGTCAGGTAAACAGTTGTTTGGCTTAAGCCTAATGTTTATTAACTTTGTTTCTTGTGTAAGTTTTACCCAAGGTGTTAAACAGAAATACGAGTGGGATTGTCTGCAGTTCCGTGCTGCTACTGTTCTAAAGACGTATGAAGGCAAAGTTGACATGCCACCTAAAGCAGCGAGAGGGAAGGGTGTGCAAGATTGCAATTCAGAAATGGGTAGAGCCAAAAGTGGGCTGGGCCAGTCCCAAAACCTGAAGCTGGAATTTTATATCCGGTTTTGTCACTCATTTCCGAATCAGAGTCCTGCACTACCCCATTGAAAACCAAGGCATCAAATCAATACATACAGTAAGCACTGGTCCCCCTGCTGAAGGGATTAAGAACATTTTATTCTTTGCTTACTTTGTTTCTTTAATTTGAAGACACCCAGAGTTTTTCAAGAACAAAAAAATATGAAATCGATTAGGGATCCAGTGATATTGTTGCCAATGCTCGAAGCTTAGATGTATTTAAAAGCCAAGGTTAGCACTTTTTGAAATATACAGTTGTGTTCAAAAGTTTGGAAACAGCAAGATTAGGAATGGGGATTGTATTGAAGGTTTTCCTTTCTCAGTTCCCTTAATATCTTGGTACTCCTGAGTGGATGAACCTCATTTGCTGTTTCCAAACTTTTGAACACTCCAGTTTATAGTTATGCACTGACAGTCATCATGGGATATTGCAGTTTTGGCCAGAATTCATCTATTAGGCAACTTTTTGTTGGCCTGCTGCTAAATGTTTAACTGTCAGCGTTATATGGTAAAATGATTGATTGATTTAATTATTATTATTTAGGGATACAATCCTGTATAGCTACCTTGTAAAGAAGCTCAAAAGGCAAAACTCTTTTACTGTGGTGCTTGGCGAGACAAATAAAATAGTATACATTTGTATAGTGCTTAAAGGGATACATACAGCTATGTCATGTGTATCTACATTGTGTATACAGCTAGATTTTGTGATTATCCCTGTGTGTTCAATTTTAATATATATATTTTTCACTGTAAATCTAAATAGTTTTGTAAAGTGCTGCACTGACATTACTGATTTCTGTATCAATAAAGAACATTTGATGAAGAACTTCTCTCTGACAGTCTGCCTAGCTATTTCTATTGTATTATTTGAAGAAAGCTAATTCTCTTTAGATAAAAAGCTGTTTGCTGTTTTTAAATTCTCTCAAATTGTTCATGGCTACACAGTACATAATCAATAATTACATACAGTACATTGAACATAGCAATTTGTAATATGGAAATAATTAATAAAACATTAACTCATTAAGTACCAAGTAACTTTACAGAAAGATAACAATGTACATGTCTTCTACTGGAAAAATAACTACAAATTGACAGATATATATATACACAGTATATTAGGTTAGTTCTGCTGTGCTGAGTTGTCTTTCCTATACTGTGCTACCAATAACGCTACTACCAGAACCAAAATGTGTCAAATGAATACCTCTCATCTAGGACCCTAAATATTACACAAACAAACTGTTATGTATATTTTAAGGATACCAAAACCAGCCTACAAAAAAAAAAAAAAAAAAAAAAAAAAAAAAAAACCTTTATTATTATTTAAATGTATAGGTGACATGGCGTTTTGTAAAGGGCGCGGTTTACTTCTATGGTAGTGTGTAGTGTGTGATATGGTAGTGGTAGTGTGTAGTGTGGTATGAAAACAGTAGTATTGTTTTCTTTAGTGCGGAGAAGCAATCTGAATATTATTACAATTGCTGCACATTAATTTGAAGGCAAAATTCCACGTGTGTGTGTAAAATGGCATGTGCTGTGCGGTGTTAACACAACATCAACACAGTGATGCTTCAGATTGGCAAGCGAGTCAGAATCGGGGGATAGATGCAGCTAATGCACATCACTCGAAAATGCTGCACACTTTACAGACACTGGCCAAACTAGCAAGGGAAACGTTACCTATAGTGATCAACGGGTTTTTGTTTGTTTTTTTTTGTGATCCTGTTTTCTGTTATGAGGGGATTAGGCTAATACACGAAAACCAAAACTGTATTTTTTTCTTTGTGCAACGCCCCCTTTTCCACATTTATTTCTTGAAGAGTTTATTTAAGCTAAATTTGACAGTTTTCACTAGTGTGCACAGCTTGAAAGAAACGCTATTACTTTAGGTAATAAAAAATGTAATTTGCCACTTTGTTTATTGCGAAGAAACTACAATGGCAGGGGTGCGTTAGCGCAGGTATTGTATTAAGTTATGCGATTGATTAACCTATAACGTTTGACCTGGTGTCAACATTTTTTTTTTTTTTAATCTTCTAAACTCGAGATTTTCATCTCCAGTTTATTATAGAAAGGTTGTTGTGGAATGTAGGTGCCACTGATAAACATTAATAATATCTCTGCTGCCCTTTAGTGGTGCATGTTGTAATTTGACATTAGAAGCCTGCATTAAGCACTCGATTGCCAGCAGGTTGTACAAATGAAAAATAAAATAAAAGAACCCCCTTCGGTCACAATTTTATAATCATTTTTAAAGCAATTTGAAAACCCGTTTATGTGCACTCTATGGGAAAAGACATTGCACTGCCAAGGCAAGACTAAATGAAGTAGACACACAGATAGATCACTGATTCTAGTGTTATATATATATATATATATATATATATATATATATATATATATATATATATATATATATGATTGCGAGGAGCAGTAGTTCCTCATACAAGTTAGAAAAAACTTGTTTGAAACTATCGAGAGTCTCTATACAGCTCCAAGAGTTTTGCTGTTTTCACCATGTTGCAGCGGCAAAACTAAATCACTTAGAATTACCATCTGCACCAGTACCAAAAGTGTGAAACTTCCTTACCTCAAATGTGAAAAAAACGTACATACCTCTTGTACACAATGAGAAATAAGTCGTCAAATTGTTATTCTCCTTCTTCCTCTTCCGTCTACTTTTTAATAGTGTATAGCGACTATTCAAACAGAAAAGCTAAACTAACTGGACATCTACCAATCATGTGATTCCACATGTTGGTCAACGTCAAAACAAACCAGGGTGTGCAAGCAGTTTGATACCCACACCATTTATATTAAACAAAATTACACCCTGTAACAATTTTTTTTGTTGGTTTTTGTTCCTGGGTAGTAAGTGTTATTTCCTAATTGCTTATGCCTCAAAAGTATAGAAAATGGCTATTATTCCCCACAAACTTTGCTTTTGTGACCAGGACAGTGATATATCAAAATATCACTATTTCCAATGGGAAACCGCAAATGTGTGTCTTTTCGTTCACATAAAGTCAGAGTCAAAGTAATACAAAAATGACTACAAAAGATTTAGAAGTGAGTAGTTTTTCGAGATTTACGATTATACTGTAAATATAACATGACATGCGCCCATGACCTAAACCTCTGGGTCTTTGTGTTCATCACCTGCAACATTAAAGCACATTTTGACAGGATGTAAGGTGGGTCTTAGCCAAGGACAGTTTACTTGCCGCCATGACCAGGTGCTGCGATGTTTGGCCTTAGCATTGGAAGACAAGCGTAACCTGACCAATAAGTTGCCACCAGTTCCATAGAAGCATTATACACAAAATACAATATTCCTCCATCCAGGAGAACAACCACCAAGAAAAGGTGTTAAAACCAAGCCTCGCCCAGGACAACTGGAAGCTGCTAGAGACTGGAAGATGCTGGCAGATGTTGGTCAACAGCTTATTTTTCCACCTGAGATTGACACCATTAACATTCGACCAGACATTGTCTTGTGGTCTGGATCAGCACGCCTTGTTCATCTGGTAGAGTTAACAGTGCCATGGGAAGATGCTGTGGATGAGGCGTATGAGAGGAAGAAACTACATTATGCTCAACTAGCTGCTGAAACAGAACAGCGAGGATGGAGAGTCCGAGTTTACCCAGTGGAGGTGGGTTGTCGAGGATTTGTGGCACACTCTACAACTCGGTTTCTCAGAGACGTCGGATTCAGTGGACAAGAGTTGCGTAACACAGTGAAGAACTTATCTGAAGCAACAGAGAGGAGCAGCAACTGGCTGTGGTTGAGACGGAAAGATTCTGGATGGGGATCGCAAGCACAATAGAAAGAAATCAACGCTGATGTATGGGTAAGTAAGCTGGGCTGAGCTGAGTGGGGGATGGAGGGGTGGTGATGCTGGGATGCCAGAATCACTGTTGAGCCCTCTTGAGGTGTCGTGGGCTAGTCAACGAAACACAGGGGACAGAAGGTGCCCACTTAAAGACCCCAGAGATCTACCCTACTAAGCTCAATCCACACTGTTGTGTGTTGGAAGTTTTATCTCTCAACTTCCTGCAGGGCAGAGATTCAGCAAGACAACAAGAATTAGTAAATAAGTTTAATAGGTTTGCAAACCCAAGCAACACTCTCAACACACTCAGGTGTTAGAAAACCAAGCAATGCTCTGAGCTACGCAGAGCCAGTAAGCATAATATATACCTTGTAACCTACAGTTATTACGAGCCAATCACAGAAGCTTAACTCAATATTAGTGGATAGCAACAATTTGGAAGATTAAGATGAGACCAATCATAACAACTTATTAAAATTGCAAGCCCCCTAATATAAAAGTAAGTCAGTGACATTTCTGTGAAGTGCCACGGAAGCAGCTTGCAGTTGCTAAAGAAATAGAACTTCCTCTTTCTAGCTAGTAGTCAGTACCTTTCCATCCCTTATAAGGGCCACCTGTCCTTCAGAAGGAAAGAGGAAGTATGTTCACAAACAACTACTGATAATAACACATTATTATTATATTATACCAAAATCTTATAGA
>NW_024471588.1:0-25000 GCF_017654505.1 Polyodon spathula | reverse complement strand
GTCTTTAATCTAACCCTAATCCATCCATATTTATTCATTTTTTATGATGTTAAGTTTGTATTATTTAACTGTGTTTTATGTCAAACAATTTTTGTAAACCTTGAATCATTAAAAGGTTTTTTATTACCATCCCTTTGTCTGTGGTCTATATTATTCACAAACTTTCCCCTTTCTCGTCCGGTAGCGAGCAGATTGATCTCACAACTTTGTCAGGTCGGGTCTTAAAGGATCCTAGTGATTCTGTCACCACTCTCTGTGTGAAGAAGAGTCTCCTTCAGCAACATGACTAGGTAACCCATTCCATCCCCTCACCACTCTCTGTGTGAAGAAGAGTCTCCTTCAGCAACATGACTAGGTAACCCATTCCATCCCCTCACCACTCTCTGTGTGAAGAAGAGTCTCCTTCAGCAACATGACTAGGTAACCCATTCCATCCCCTCACCACTCTCTGTGTGAAGAAGAGTCTCCTTCAACAACATGACTAGGTAACCCATTCCATCCCCTCACCACTCTCTGTGTGAAGAAGAGTCTCCTTCAGCAACATGACTAGGTAACCCATTCCATCCCCTCACCACTCTCTGTGTGAAGAAGCATCTCCTACGCTCTGTCCTGAGCCTTCACTTAATTTCCCACTGTCCTCCCTCAGTAATAAAGCATAGTGAAAAGCGGATTGAAGAAACTGTGACATTACCTTGCAGAAATAACTATAACAACCTTTTAAAGGGACAGGCTGAAATTGCATTTTAACAGCGAACCATGTGTGCAATCTAAGAGCAGGCGAGGTTAGCGTGGCATGACTGGGGGAAAGGGGAGGGAGAGCTGGAGCAGGTGGAAGAGAGGCAGGAATATCAGTTTCAAGTGCAGGTATCAGCTACAGCATTGTTTGCATTGACAGTGAGGTCTCGTGCAGCTGCTTCAATATTTACAGCTTGCGTTTGGTTAATAGAATAAGCAGCATGTGTAGAATGTGTTTATGACCCCCCGATCTTTCACTGCTTCCCTAATCATCGCACAGAGGTTTCAGTGGTCCATCTGAAACCACTACATGTTGGTCTGCCCTAACGTAAGGCTTCTCCCCTCCCCCACTTTTTGATTCCCATGCTGATCGCCTCTTTACACCCAGAAACCAAAGAGGGATGTCAGCCAGCTATTGGCCTCAGGAGGACAAAGGCCAGCCCTGCAGGAGTCTGCTTGAGCTCAAGGTTGCCGGACTAGTAGAGTCCGCTGTAGAGCGATGAGGAGACACTCTGGAACAAAACACTAAGGGAACAGGAATGACCAAGGTTCATGACAACTGGATAAGCGGTTCTCTAAAATGCAAAAGTATAAGGTATCCTTAGACTGATATTCTCAATAGCTTGTGCTAAATAATATTAAGTCCTCACCATTAAAACACAAGCACATGATTTCTCTGAGACCCAGAACCCACAGCGCTACCGTGACCGTCTGCCTCTGCATTGTGATGCCACCGCTGTCTCGGCTGTGGTCAGCTAACGACGACACACTGGAATTATAATGGGGTTTCACCACCTGTACTGTCGGGCACAGCTGCTGGAGAAGAGCATTGTGCTGCAAGACAATGGGCTGGCTTTGGATCATTGTTTGTGCGGAGGTTAACTATCACAAAGATAAGAAGGGCTGTGTAGTGGGAGGCTGGCTGGACAGTGCCCCCTATGCAGAGAATGTTTACCTGGGGGGAGGACCCCTTAACCACAAACAAGAGAGCTTAGGGTATCACAGCTAATAAAACCTTTTCAAAGACCGATCTCCAATGGTAGACAATGTGCCTGTATTAGGGGATGAGGGATGAGGCTGGGAGATCCATTGCTGTACCATGGTATCAGATCAGTGTCCTACAGGCAGTGTGGTGCTGTAGCAGGACCGTTGTCTGTACTGCGTCTGCGTTGATCTGCTATTGGTTCTGATAGCTAGAGGTTCTTCAGAGTGTTATTAAGGGTTAACTCTTCTTGTAAGGGGATGCTCGTAATCCATCTCTATGTCACATTTTTCCATATAGTTGGAGGACCGCTATCCATTTGTCATGAAACTTGGTATTAACATTATTTGGTTGAATTTATTGAGAAAATTAGATTCTGGAGATAGAAGGGGGCTGTCTGTTTGTCCATTCATCCATCTGCATGGAAAATCGCTTGCACATCACGTTGCTCTCCTTATTCTAGACTGTTCTGTGCAGACTGCTGATGTACGTCACGGCCGTCCACATTTTCTTCCTTAGTTTTCATCCATATCGGTTATAGGTAAGCTGTTCACTTGATAAGTCTGTGTTGAGGTGCTTTGACTGTGACTTCAGGAGCCGCTCTTCCACCCTGGTTGCCTGCCGTAGACATGTGTAAAGTAGACCAGCCTCAGTGTCTTTATAAAGAGCCAGCACCATCTAGTGCGCAGCCAGTGTATTGCCAGTAAAACAAAAGGAAACCTTGATCCAAAGTGGCTGCTCATTAGATGGTGCTGGCTCCTCTATAAAGACACTTTCTGTTGGTCTTGCCTGTGTAAGTCTATGGCAGGCAGCTGGAACAGAAAAGCTCTTGAACTCCTGAAAGCACACACACAAACTATAAAAAGAAATAGAGTTTGAGTAATTGCATTAAGAAACACTCTGAATACAGTCTAATGCACATGGTGCCTGGTATTGCATGGTGCATGGTATTGCATGGTGCACCCTGTTGCATGGTGCATGGTATTTAAGAAACTCCTTGGTGATCTTTACATGTTTATGTTCCTTTCATCACTTCATGGATATTCATATAAGATGAAAGATTCCCCTGTCTAACGTTGCACCTTGGTCCAGCTGCATTGTCCAGCAATGGTCAGTCTCCAGGACACTTGCCCCATCTCTCTG
The DNA here is from genome assembly GCF_017654505.1 of Polyodon spathula. Lineage (NCBI taxonomy): Eukaryota > Metazoa > Chordata > Actinopteri > Acipenseriformes > Polyodontidae > Polyodon > Polyodon spathula. The sequence continues at coordinate 22,140 of NW_024471588.1, read as the reverse complement.
CCCCCCGCTGGGAGGTGAGGTCACTGGCCAAGACGGGACCCTAATCCCCTTGTCAACGGGGCTTTGTCCTGTCAGGGGGGAGTGGTGGGGGGTGACAAAGGGATGACACTGGATCTCATGTCTCCCCCACCCCTTCTAAAAGCTTGAATGGGACACACACAGAGATAGCGGTGGGGGGAGGCCGGCTGTTTTAATGAGAACACAAAATGACACAAAAAACGCACAGGGAGAAGCAGCAATTTGGAGTCCAGCTTGACAATCTGAGGGCAGCAACGACTCCATAACCCCTGTGTCAACACATCACTGCCCCTATTGTGCACAGATCACTTTTAACAGGAATTAACACACTCAGTTCATCTCCCTTTGGGAGACAGAGAGAGATAGGGGGAGCGAGGAGAGAGGGCAGTGGGGAGGAAAGGAGTGCTAGAACTTTCTTTTAGAGCAGTTCAGTCTCCATGCCTCAGGCCTGCCCTGGACTGGAGGAAGCATCCTTTCTCTTAGGGTGGCCTGGCTTGGACTATGCTATTGAAGAGAAGGCGAGGGCTTGCCCTTCCTGTCAGAGTGAGGAATATGCCTTAATTGGCAACCCTGCATCCTGGGGATTGGACTGCTAATCCTTGGCAGCGTCTCCAAATGTAATTCAGAGACATTCAGAAGCCATGAGAAATCGTCACGGTCTTCCAGAGTGACGAGGGACATTCCAGAGTGAATGGGAGACACCACACAAGTCAGCACCCTGCCATCCACCTACCAACGGACTGGCAGAGAGATTTGTTCAGACCATGAAACAAACTTTAAGCACAGAGACACACTCCGGATAACGTCTTGTACAGAAATCCACCTCAGGCTACCCCCAACATGTCTGCAGCATGTCCATTGATGGGACTATGGCTGGATACCTGTTTCCATCTGCTGAAACAAGCCCAAAGCAAAACGAGTCCACAGCAAGCTCAAAGAAGAACTGAAGGCGAAGGATGAACTTCTCATCCAGGACAGTCAGTACTAGCTCGGATTGCACAGACAGGACCTGTTTCATACTATGTCAAGACTGCACTCACCGGAAGAGACATGCCGACCAACTAACGCGGATCACCCCTCTTGTTCCTATGGCGACAGCCTGTTCAGATGTCCCCTACGCCTACAGCTGCTGGTGAGAGTTCCATTGCAAGAACGCCAGAAGCCCGTCATCACTCAACTAAGAAAGACGACCTTGGCAACGTTTGAATTCTCTAGTTGTTGGTGAATCCAAGGTATTGGGGGAGAATCACCCTCAGGGTTAACCCAAAAACAGAGGGCGTCTACCCTCATGACCTAGTTTAGAAAATATTGAGTTTAATGGACGTTTCAAATAAGGGGGTGGGGGTGGGGGGTTTGTCCTGTATGGCTTGCTGTACTTGGTAGTTAATTATGGGATGGAAGCTTGTTTTTTTGCTCTGCTGCAGTAAATTCGACTGCTGTGAACTCGCCTTTCTGTCTCATGTCTGTTGAGTCTGCCATCTAAAATACTGAGCATTATTGTCCCACTAAACGTAATGGTGGTGGTGGAGAGGGGGGCTTGCAGGTGTGTGAGAGCGGCACTTTAAGAGGGGAGTTAGGAGTTATTGTGAAGCTATAAAAGGAAGCATTAAGGGGATGGTTTTGTGTTTGCTTGAAGCTTATTTCACAGCCCTGCAAGAACCACAGACAGGATCCGAACTGTGTAAACACAGGTGGGATGGGAGGGAGAGGAGGAGGGGGAAAGAGACAGAGAGGGGGGTGGGGTCAGCTACCCTACACCTCACTTATTCACAAATGAAAAATACGTTTAATTATATTTTTGTTTTGAAAGGTTTCTCTTCACTTTTTACTGCGATATCCATACTGGGAATAAAGTTTGTCAGGGTTTATCACACATTTTTGATTTACTGTTTTTTTAAAACTAATAATTTTTCTTTTAAGAATCAAGCTTGTGTAACTGTTCATACTTTTATTTGTAATATCAAAAACTTATTTGATATTATTATTATTAGGAGACTCTTCTTCACACAGAGAGTGGTGAGGGGATGGAATGGGTTACCTAGTCATGTTGCTGAAGGAGACTCTTCTTCACACAGAGAGTGGTGAGGGGGTGGAATGGGTTACCTAGTCATGTTGCTGAAGGAGACTCTTCTTCACACAGAGAGTGGTGAGGGGGTGGAATGGGTTACCTAGTCATGTTGCTGAAGGAGACTCTTCTTCACACAGAGAGTGGTGAGGGGGTGGAATGGGTTACCTAGTCATGTTGCTGAAGGAGACTCTTCTTCACACAGAGAGTGGTGAGGGAATGGAATGGGTTACCTAGTCATGTTGCTGAAGGAGACTCTTCTTCACACAGAGAGTGGTGAGGGGGTGGAATGGGTTACCTAGTCATGTTGCTGAAGGAGACTCTTCTTCACACAGAGAGTGGTGAGGGAATGGAATGGGTTACCTAGTCATGTTGCTGAAGGAGACTCTTCTTCACACAAAGAGTGATGAGGGAATGGGTTAGCAAGTCATGCTGCTGAAGGAGAAATAGTACATGAAATAGTAGCAGCAACACAGCAGCTAATAGCACATAGCAGGCTTAAAGAGCATGGAGAGCAAAAGAGAACAGGTGGGTCTTGAGAGTCGATTTGAAGCGAGCGACGGTGGGAGCATCACGCACCAAAGCTGGGAGAGCGTTCCATTAAGCTAAACGAGCGTTCTCCAAGTGTGGTGCTCTTTTGCTTGGGGATAACAAGCAGGTCAGATTCAGAGGACCTCAGCTTGCGGGCCAGGACACAGCAGGGTCAGCAGGTTGAGGAGGTACTTGGGACCTGTGTGTTGGGCATTGTAGGTGAGCAGGAGAGTTTTGAACATAATCCTAAACTTTACGTACGATCTCCAATGGCATTCTAATGAGATGCAACTAAATTGCAGCAAATGGTTGATTGCATATTAATAAAATACTATATTTATGCCACTCCATTTACAGCGATACCAAACAATGTGCTGACTGGAAGCTATCAGCGGCTGTGTGAATACTGTCTAGTTGTATTGTGTTATGGTCAGGTCTTCAGTCTCTGATAGGGATAGCACAGGGGTGATTGAGCCTGCAATGAGTGATAACTATTTGAACAGTCTTGTTTGCACAGGGAGAAACACAGAGAGAGAGAGAGAGACAGAGAGAGAGAGAGAGAGAGAGAGAGAGAGAGAGAGAGAGAGAGAGAGAGAGAGAGACAGACAAGGCCTGGTCGCCAGGCTCCAGTAAACATCACGTTGTGTCAACAGGGCCGTCCCAAGCACCTCCGTGGCAACCGGTGACTGATGGGGCTTTAATGAATGGCTGTGGCTACCCAGATGGACGCAAGCTGGTGCCGCCCGGGATCCTTTCAAATGCCCCCTCGCCCTCCCGAGAGGAGAGGGGAGCAAACACTGTGAGGCTGGGCTGGAGAGAGAGGGGAGAGAGGGGGAGGCAGTATATAGTGCTGTCCTTCATCTTACCTTTATAAAAGACATTAAACACATTTCCAAAGTGCGATAAAACACAGAGAGAGTAGGGTGAAGCGTAGGGAAGCACTGTGAAGCACAGAGAGGTATGGTAAAGCATAGGCAAGAATTGTAAAGCAATGACTCCCATGGACTCTCATTTACTCTCCTTGACTCTCATTGCCTCCCACAAACTCCTATGGACTCCCATTGACTCTCATTGACTCCCATGGACTCTCATTACCTCCCATAGTCTCCTATGGACTCCCATAGACTCCTATGGACTCCCATTGACTCTCATTGACTCCCATTGACTCCCATGGACTCTCATTGCCTCCCATAGTCTCCTATAGACTCCCATTGACTCCCATGGCCTCCCATTGACTCCCAAGGCCCCCCAGTGAAGATTTATTATTCAGTCCTCAGTATGGGGGTGCTCTCAAAGCTTGGTATCTTCCGCTAAAGCAAATCTGTGTTGATAAAGCGCTGGAACTGAAAACGCAAAATCCCATTTATTAAAATAACATCGCTTTAATAAACCAAACACAGCACTATTTAAGCTGAAGTATAAAAAAGATTGATCCTTTTTATCCTTAACTTTGTAGAAGCAAGTAAATGTACTCAAAATTCAGAAACTGCTTTAACTCCCTTTGTGTAGCTATATAATATATATATATATATATATATATATATATATATATATATATATATATATATATATATATATATGCATGCATACATACGTGTGTGTATTTGTATGTGTCAGTGCAGGAGTGTCTACAGCACGTATATGTGAATGTGTATGTGTATGTGTCTATGTGAATGCGTGATGTGTCTGTGAATGTGGGGTGTGTGCACTCTGTGATCCAGCTCTCCAGTCTGCTCCCTGTCTCCCTGCCTGTGGAATGCAGGATTATTGTTCCTCTTTCACGGGGGACACAAAGGCCCGGGCTGCGTCTCTCTGGCTGGGGGAGAGGCGCTCCTTTGTGGCCCAGCTGTGATTGATTCCTGCCCCTGGGACGCCACACACAGAGAGTTTGTTTAAGCGGCCAGGCCAGGACAGCCCCTCTCTCCAGAGCGCTGTGATCCTCTCGTGTGCGCAGGGAATGAGGGGGGTGGGGTAGGAGGGGCTGTATCTCATCAACTCCCCCCACCGCCTCCACTGGGCTTTCTACAGGAGGAAACCAAAGACGACCAGCAGAACTGAAGAACAGAACAATTTACAAACGAGAGTAGGCCATTCAGCCCATCTGTGGTTGTCCGGTTCGTAGCAGCTGATTGATCTCAAAACTTTGTCAAGTTGCGTCTTAAAGGATCCCAGTGATTCTGCCTCAACAGCATGACTAGGTAACCCATTCCATCCCCTCACCACTCTCTGTGTGAAGAAGAGTCTCCTTCAGCAACATGACTAGGTAACCCATTCCATCCCCTCACCACTCTCTGTGTGAAGAAGAGTCTCCTTCAGCAACATGACTAGGTAACCCATTCCATCCCCTCACCACTCTCTGTGTGAAGAAGAGTCTCCTTCAGCAACATGACTAGGTAACCCATTCCATCCCCTCACCACTCTCTGTGTGAAGAAGAGTCTCCTTCAGCAACATGACTAGGTAACCCATTCCATCCCCTCACCACTCTCTGTGTGAAGAAGAGTCTCCTTCAGCAACATGACTAGGTAACCCATTCCATCCCCTCACCACTCTCTGTGTGAAGAAGAGTCTCCTTCAGCAACATGACTAGGTAACCCATTCCATCCCCTCACCACTCTCTGTGTGACATGAGTCTCCTTCAGCAACATGACTAGGTAACCCATTCCATCCCCTCACCACTCTCTGTGTGAAGAAGAGTCTCCTTCAGCAACATGACTAGGTAACCCATTCCATCCCCTCACCACTCTCTGTGTGAAGAAGAGTCTCCTTCAGCAACATGACTAGGTAACCCATTCCATCCCCTCACCACTCTCTGTGTGAAGAAGAGTCTCCTTCAGCAACATGACTAGGTAACCCATTCCATCCCCTCACCACTCTCTGTGTGAAGAAGAGTCTCCTTCAGCAACATGACTAGGTAACCCATTCCATCCCCTCACCACTCTCTGTGTGAAGAAGAGTCTCCTTCAGCAACATGACTAGGTAACCCATTCCATCCCCTCACCACTCTCTGTGTGAAGAAGAGTCTCCTTCAGCAACATGACTAGGTAACCCATTCCATCCCCTCACCACTCTCTGTGTGAAGAAGAGTCTCCTTCAGCAACATGACTAGGTAACCCATTCCATCCCCTCCCCACTCTTTGTGTGAAGACGAGTCTCCTTCCCTCGGTCCCAAGTATTTTCTTCATTTCCACACTGTGCCCTCTGGTCGTTGGTTCAGGTATTGGATAGGGTTTCCCAGCTCCTTTTAAGATTTTAAACTCCTTTGTTCCAGACTAAATAAATTCAGATAGATTTCAAGCTAGAACTTCCAATGAATCTGTAGATATCCAGACTGAAGCAGCAGCCTGCATAATGCTACAATATGTGATACAAAACTGATGAGAACAAACCTATCAAGCTTAGCCTTCTTGAAACGAAAGTGCAATGTAGAGGGGCACCGAGACAAGGTCAGAAGATCATTTTAAAAGAGAAAAAGAAAAGATAAAATCCTAAAACACACAGGAACTCAACAAAATATTTACCTCGCCCCCCCCCAACCCCTGATAAGACCCCGGGGCAGATAAGCCCATGCTGGCCCCAACACTTTCTTTTTTCAGATGGGACTCTTCAATGGATAACTGACAATTTCCTTTTACAACGCTACAACACACATTTTGTTTTTGCTTGAATTATCTGCTAGGATCTGAAAAGCAGAGGATGGTCTGAAAAACAAAGTCGCCCCTCACTAGTTTATTGCACTGAACCCTTTGCCTTCCTGTGATGCTTGCAGGCGTTTCTGATTGCAATGGCTATGCTGTGTTTCCTCGGCTCTAGTTGCCTGCCATTGAAACATGCAACTTGAATCAGCGTCTTCATTCGAGCCAGCGCCATCTAGTGGTCTGATGAGTCTTTACAGAAGGCACTTTTGCTGTTTAGTTGGCATGGGATATAATGGTCCTGGAGTTATTTCAATACTTAGTGTGGCTAATTACTACAGCTTTCTTTAAAAAAAAAGGGACAGCTTTATAACACAGCAATCCCAGCTATGATTCAAAGGTTACACCACAAACTAGAAGACACTGACCCAGAATTGATTTACTAAGCAAACACTGTACCAAACTCTGTGCCCTTTCCTGCAAAGCTAAACTGAACTGAACAACTATTTAAAGTCAAAGGAGTCCCACATTGCACGTCAGACAAAGACATTACTGTAAAAGCACACCTTATTAAACATTTTATCATGCAATAAAAACTTTTGAGAAACTGCAATTCCACAACGCAAAACCACTGCAAGAAGCCACGCTCCAGCATCACTGCGCAAAGCAAGGCAAGCAACTGGCTTGAGTTACACGTGGAGCAGGGGCGGCAATGAGACTCCCACTGCACAGCAGTTAGATCCATTCCTGGTTTTACTGTGGGTTTAATAAGACACGCCTGAGCTTGACACTGTGGCTAATCAAGCTTGCATTAAAACCTGGAATGGGTGAAGCTGCCATGCAATAGGAGTCTTATTGTCATCCCTGTGGTGTGTATTTATAAATGCAAAAAATATACGAAGCATTAAACTCAGGTACGTCAGGGAATCCCAGCCACACTAGAAGCCATCGCCTCAGTGCGGTAGGCGATGTGTCAGTCACGGATTGGAGGAGGTGGCGCTCGCTGTCGAAGGGGGCGTGACTGAGGGCATATCAGGGGATCTGTGCCTTTGCTGTGGTTGCGAAAGGACCCGTGAAAGATTAGTGTTGTAAAAAGAAACCGTGACTTTTTGTGTGTTGTTTGGTCTCTCTAGCAAACTGTCGCGTTTGTCATTCATAGAAGGCTGAAGTCTGGGAACTGTAGCCAAACAGCCAGCAAAGAAACCCGGACTCCACTTCACCATTGTGCACGCTTAAACTCCACCGCTTACACCAGTAGCACTCTCTGGACTCGTGACCGTGTTTCTGGTGTGTCTTGTCCGTGTAATGATTATTTCAGGACTGAACCTCGTGGTTTGACTGGACGTTACACATTGCTGTGTATGGCCAGTCGTGCTATTTTGCTATCAAGCAACCAAATAAAAAGTTGTTTTGCACCGTGAACTGTCTTGTGTCTGTTATTCCTGTGCCCTGCAAACCTCTTTGCCAGACCGCTCCACACCAACACCGCCTTTTTGGAAGTCTACATTGGTTAGTGTTTAAGAAGTAGAATGTTCTGAATGTAAAGTAGACTTTACCTATTACAAATAAATGAATGAACCGCATTAATAGAATATGTGACTGTAGTGATCTCGGTGTATTGCAGCTTGTTTTGCTCACTGCATTTGATATTTGAAGGGTTTGACCTTGCAAGGTTCTTCCAGCTCACCGATCCCCCTTTTTTATTTAAAAGAAAAAGAAAAAACACCAAAACAGATTCAAACTTTGCCCTGGAACAGATGCCAAGTGAACCTGGTCAACGCAGCGCTCCTTTCCTTGAGTCACATTGAGGCCCTCTGGTGGACAAAAACAATATAGGCTTGTTTTTTTTGGACACATGAGTTTTCAAATGGACTTTTATTATCTTTTGTACTTGACTGTTTATGGTGTTTGCAATCATTCACGCACACACACACATGCACATAGCACGCACACACTCACTCACGCACACACACAGCTCAGATAACTCAGTACTGTGGAACATTGCTTCGTCAGGTATCAGAGTTGGAGAGAATTTTTCTGTGTGTGCTGTGGCCCTCAGGAGCCCCTCAAAAGCCAGTCAGGGCCCCCCTGTTTGAGAACCCCTAGTGTACACCCTGACCCTTTCTGTAGTCACTGGCTCACAGAAAGTCTCTCCCCTGGTTCTACAGCAGCTCTGCAGGGCTGTAGGGTTGCTCTGCGTCAGACCCTGTCGATGTGAGCAGCTCTCTACACATTCCCTCTCATCGGCTGTTTGTTGCAGATCTCTCTCTCAGCCATAAAAGTCGTCAAACTCGTCCCGCCCTCCTGCCGGTCCCGGTTGGGGGAGGTGAGGGGAGGGGTCCTTCCCCAAATCACTGTCCTCTGAGTTATTCCACAGCTCTGGGATCAACACAGAAAGAGCAGGAAGGAGAGCCCAGTGAGGAGGCATTGCACACTTTCATTCCTGACCTTCACATTGGAACAACTGAGAAGGGTTGCAAAGCAGAATCAAGCTGCCATTAATCTTTGCATATTGAGCCTTACCCTCGGCTTTGACGAGGACCGTTTCTTTATTGTTCATCCAAAAAAATTAAAACAAAAAGTCTTAGCTTGTTACACCCACTTCCTGGGCTGTAGGTCACATTCACTCCAAAGCTCTAACCTACAGCACAGGAAGTTGAAATCTTCATGCCAGACGCAAGCGTTATTAAAAATCTACCCAAACAGAACGAATCAAGGTCAGCACATCAGAAGGGAGGCAGTGAGAACGCTAAAGGTAATAAATAACACCTTGCAGGGGGTGACTTGCTCAGAATCTGTTGTATAAGTGATATTGTGATCTATAAAGTGCACTGCCTTCACGGCGTGGAGTGTAAACATCCGAGCGACTTGCCTTTCTGAAGGGCTGAGCTTCCTGGCTAGGACTGGGCTTTATTGAACTGAACAACATTTCATCCTAGGAGAAGCAACAAGAGAGGGATTATCAGCGCTGTGTGTAGCAGACCTGGGTCAACTCCAATCCCAATTCCAATAGCAATCCCAATTCCAATCCCAATCCCAATTCCAATCCCAATTCCAATGCTATTTTATTCAATTACAATTACACTACATTTAATTACAAGTACACTAAGAGGTTACATAAACAACTCCCCACATTCACATGTTCACTATTTATTCTAAATAACCCAGCAAGGATCACGACTACAAATACAGAAACATACTATAGAACTTTTTTTTTTTCAAACAGATGGGGGTTGAAAATGCAAGGATAAATACGGAATGGCAAATAGATGCATAATTGAACAATTACAATTACAATTACAATTACACAGTGTGTCAAGGTCCAGCTAGAATTAATTACGTCTTTGCACAACTGCGTTGTAATCGAGCCCAGCCCTGGTGTGTAGGTCAGGGTGTATTAGAGATGTTATCTTGTGTAGTTTGAGTGAGAGGCCCACAGAGACATGAGAAATGCCATCTCTTATACAGTAATAGACACGCAGGACCTATTAACTGTATTATAAAACACACAAATGAAGATTCTACTCAGGAATAGCATTAAAACGAATTGTATTTTATTTGTGTAAAACTGGTGTATTTGCTGTTGTGCTTGCAGACCCTCCCCAGTACCTCTGATGCTCTCCCCCCTCAATGTGCTCTCCCAGCTGGGTCTGCACCGGGCTGCACTGGGCTGGAGTCTCCTTCTCCTTCTCCTCCTCGCTCCCTCCATCTGCTCTCGGTATGGACTCCTCATCAGCTCTAGACACCCCGGGGAACTTGGTTAGGACATTCCTTAGTTACTAAGAGCCTCGGAATATGGGAATGCATAGAGGAATCTGTTCACTGTTCTTGTTTATTTCCAATACACCCATTGATGTCCAAATATGCCCCCACACTATCTCCACAGCAGCTCAGGAGAACTGAAGGTCAGCGGCATCCTTCGATCCCCAAACCAACCGCCTCTTCACACCCAGGAGCTCCACAGCGGCTGTGAGCTACCGCCCCCTGGAGAACAAGCCCTGCGGGTGTCTGACTGAGCTCACCGGGTGCCTGGCCAATAGGGGGCGCTGTATCTTGGTGAGAAGAAACAGCCCCTGCCGGTTTTGCCTCCCTAACCCTACGCTAGAGCCAATGCTTCCTGTGGAATCGCCAGTGAAGAACTTCACACAGCCAGGAGCCTGCGCTCCCCTGCCAATTCCTTATGTCTGTTTCATCAGGGCTGTACTTTGGTATTTCAGGCTGGTAGGTTTTTTTTACCTCTCATCGGCGCTGTCTTCACGTGGAGCCAGCAGGGCCTCTATCTCATCCCCCTCTTCCTCTCCCTCGCTCTCGACGGCCTCGCTCCCCCCTCGCTCCCCTTCCTCATCGCTGCTCTCTGTCCCTCCGCTGCCTTCATCAGACACAGCCAGCGCAGCTCCTGGGAAACAAAATGACCAATCAGCTTGCTTTATACCGTGCCCTGACTATTTCACTGCGCTTGCATTCGTTCAGAGCGGTTCTGGGTTCTGTTGCTCCTCCAATATTGAATTCTTATCACTGGCTTTGAGCGGATTTGAGCTCGTCTGGGGAATACTAACTGCCAGGCACCGAACAGAGTTCCTCACTCTATTCCAGTCAGGTGACAATGTAGCCTTTCAGCTCGGTGGCAGGGGCTGGCAGAGATGACGTCACATGGCCACGCCATCATTCACCGACAACAGAAGCTGGTGGGAGGCTTAACTGTCCTTCCTTTGATGATACTGCAGAGATTGATTATTCAAATGAAACAGCATGCAGAACGAATGGGATCTGTACTCTACTATACCTCCAGTCCTGGCCAACTGCACCTCCATATCAATCTGCTCCCTTAGAGATTCAGAAGGTACCGTCCTGTAGAGAGAATATATCATACAGGGTTACAGAACGGCTAGCGTCTGTGCATGCCAGCTTGAGTAGAAGTGAATGGACCGAGTGTCAATATAATCCCCACTCAGACACTCTCAGTCCTATACATCTCTACGTACTGCCTGATTATTAATATAAGAGGTAAAAATCCAGCTCTATTGGTTTTTTAATCATTACCCGCCTTTATTTAGTCATTGAAAAGAGGGAAAAAGTTGTGGAGAGAACATGTTACAATAAGAACTACAAACATGGAGCCCAAGTGCTTCTATTGGTGCCGCCATCTTGGTTGTAGTTTTTAAGATAGTATAACAGGCCTATTTGTCATTGGATTTTGCTTGCCAGGACACCAATAATAAAACTACAACCATGGAGCCCAAGTGCTAGGGCTTCTATTGGTAATGCCATGTTGGCTGTAGTTGTAGTTGAACACAGAGAAAGCCAGCGTCGATACCTGTTCCGCGAGGTGACAATTTCATCATCGGAGTACGTTCCATCGCACCCCTCTCCACTCCTCTCCTCCTCTGGGACTTCCTCCTTCTCCTTCTCTTCTCCCGAGAGCACCTCCTCCGATTCATCCTCATTGCCTGCCTCCTCTTCCCCCTCCTCTGATTCCCCGGGGTCCTCTTCCTCCTCCTGCCCCTCTCCCCCCTGCCTCCCTCCCTCCTCCTTCCCGCTCCCTTCACTCCCATCCCCTGACGTCTCCTCTCCTAACATTTCGCTCTCCTTCCCCATTTCCATCTCCTCTACCTCCCTGGTTGCCTCGCGATCCTTGCATCCTTTTTCCATCTCTTTCTCAGTATTTGCCTTGGCAGAATCTACAACCGCCATGGCAACTGGAGATCCCGAATCTTCTCCAACTCGTCCATCCTTACCCAGAAAGGATTCCCCACTTGGCTGCACCGAATCCTCTCTAGAATAAACTGCCTCTCCTTCCCCGTCTATCCCCGAGCTACCCCCCTCCTCCCCGAATCCCTCTCTCCCTTTCTCCCCCCTCCCCAGCGTTGAGGAACTACTTCCATTCCCGAGTGCTGCTTCCTTCTCCGAGGAGATTTCTCCCTGTTCCCGACTGTCCACCCTCCCCAGTTTTTCCGATTCTCCCGATTCCAACCCGGGCGGTGTTCCGGTTTGGATCCCAGGGAAAGCTGTGGTGATATTCACGGGGCGTCCTTCTTTATCCCACTCTTCCAGACCTCTCTCCGGCCCTCTTTTCTCTCTCCTGGAGTTTTCATTGCTTGGTGCCAGCTGTCCATATTCTTCAAGCGGTTGCTGATACCTAAGAAAGGGCACATCATATTAGCACAGAGGGGCACTAAAAATGATTCTGGCAGCTACCAACAATTTTTATATCTGTTCATACAGTAGTGTGGAAATTTATTGAACACCCCATTGCTTCAGTAGTTTGGGTTTGTTGGGCAGATGAAATCAAACCTCTAGGACTGGAAATCTTGAATAAATTGTCCAACCACGTCACGGTCACGAACGTTCATCAAACTGGCAATGGGGGAGTCTACGTCAAGAGAGACTCACGCGTCTGAAATGCTTTCCTCTGAAATGGATTCCTCCCGGCTCGTCCAGTCTTTCCCAGCATTCCTCCCCTCCTTCTTCCTCTCCCTGACCCTCCAGGATTGCTCACTTCCCGTGTCGCCGCTGGCAGAGCCGTTCTCACTCAGGTCCACTCCAGTGGACAACGATCGCACTGGTTCAAGTAAAACATGCTTTTGTTCAATTAAGGTAACGTGTAAAGCATTTCAAAACGTCTACAAAGACTTTACAGCGCTTATATTGAGGGCAACATGGCAAACTTAACGGAGGGAAAATACACAGAAGATTTGCAAGGACAAAGCTGTCCAGAAAGGGCCACAGCAATGACCAGGCATTTCTTAATCAGCCATACAAATAAATACATATCATGCAAAAACATTTAAAAAAATGAGAGATTAATAGTGGATAAGGGTTAACCAGACTGCATGAAGACACATATGTTTCTTTACTCAATGACCATAAACTAGCGATTGCCTTTGCACTCTTGTCAAAGCCATTAAGAGTCTTCAATAATCAAAAGATTTTGAGGACCATATATGGCTAAAGAGCCACATGTTGAACAGCCCTATGCAAGGGCATTGTGAACGATAGCGGTCCATTTAAATAGAATTACCCTTCACATCCTGAAAGCATCTGCAGGCTTAGCATCTTTGCAAACAGGACCTCAAAGTTAAAACCTCATATTTTTGTCCGGCTCTTTAAAGACTTGTATGGATCTCCTGCTAGCGGCTGATGAGTTAATAAGACTGGCATCAGCATCAGACCCGTCCTGACCTCTGCACTGCAGAGCTGGCTCTCTAGTTCAATGGTAAGCCCTTCGTCTTTGAACCCTGAGGTTAGCGGTTCCAGCCCTCGCCTGGTTTCATTGGGTTGCCAATCCAAGCCTGCTGGAGTCCCGGAGCCACTGTAACTCCTGTGGGGACCCAGGATTTAAAAAAAACTGTTACCTGGGTTCACATCCAGTTCCTGGGCCTTCAAAGTCATCCGCTCCCCCCTCTTTGCTCTGGGACGCCTCTCCTGAAGCACCGCTGTCTTGGTCGCCTGGCTGGATCTTCTGCTGCCTCCCTCCACTGAGGAGTCCCCACTGCTGGGGGAAGCCCTAAGCCTGGCAGCCCTCTTCATCTCCACCCGGCTCTGCCTGCCCAGCCTCCCTCCCAATCCGGATGGGAAAGGGATCTTGGGATTCGTTTGCCCAACGTGAGGGGAATCCAATTGGGAGTCCTGCTGGAAGGCGCTTTGCTGCCAGAGGTAGCTGGCTGGTTCCTGCAGGGCTTGGACCCCCCTCCTTGGGTCGTTGATCGCTTCTCTTCCAGGCCCGCCCTGAGCTAGGGGGGCAGCTGGAGGGGCTACCCCGTAATTCTGGAAGGGGTTAGTTTTGGCCAGGAAGTCGCCCAGCCAAGGAGCCTGGTGAGGGCTGGGGATGGGGGTGTATCTCCCCTCTGCCAGGCCCGTGTTTGAATGCTGCGGGGTTCTGGATCCAGGGTCAGGGTCTCTCCAGCTCTCCCCTCCTGGTACAGAGTTGTGCACTGCGGGCTTCAATGGCTCAGAGCACCATTCAGCCTGCTTCCCAGGAAAGAAAAACCATTACTGTCTCAATTCAATTGTATATACATACTAGCGTGAGTTTCTATCCTGATTTTAGTCTGGGGACAATATTGCACTCGCTCTATAGATGAAGGGGACAAAACTTAAGTGTTAAAAATAAGCAGAATTAACTCAGTGGTTGTAATTTCTAATTCTACACCAGCAGTAGCAAGTGTTTCTCCTTTCAGAAGCAAACAAGCATGCTTCAGAACCCAGGCTGCTGCTGGAGGTGGTCGGGGGGGGGGGGCACACACGCACGCACCTGTTTGCTCTGCTGAGCTGCTGTCCATTTCTCTTCCAGCTTCTTCTGCCAGCGAGGGAAGTGTTTCTCCAGCTGTCTCTCATACTCTGTCTGTGGGGAGAGACGAGGCTGGTCACTGAACCACATTTCTAGCAAACAAATTCAATCCCAAGGCTTCGGAAACCGACATCCCCCTGTCTGGGTATTTAACCACGATTTATATCGCATGTGTTTACCTGCATTCTCTCCCAGATGATAGTCTGCTCTCAAGTATTAATATACTCATATCTCCTTAGTCTGGGTATTTAGCATAATTCTTGCCCACCCCCGGGTATTTACCCGTTCCTCCCCGAGTATTTACCCGTATCCTGCTCATGGCAGCGTTGTGTTCGGAGAGCTCCCCCATGGCCTCCTCTACTCTCTGGAAGTCTCTGAGCAGCTGCTGGTTGCGGAATCGCGCTCTCCTCTCTCTCTCGCTCACCTCTCGCCACTGAGCCCGCAGCTCAGACACACGCAGCCTGCAAACACAACACACAGCGCTGTGATCTCACACAGCAAACACAGCGCCCTGACATACACAGCACACACACACATAACCGTGACACCACACAGCAAACACAGCGCCCTGACATCACACAGCACACACACACATAACCGTGACACCACACAGCAAACACAGCGCCCTGACATCACGCGACACACACACACACACACACACACACACACACGCGACAAACACACACACACACACACACACACACACAACAAACACAGCACTGTGACATCACGCGACAAACACACACACACACACACACTCACACACACAACAAACACAGCACCGTGACATCACGCAACAAACACACACGCACACATAACTGTGACATCACACAACAAACACAGCGCCCTGACATCACACAACAGACACACACAGAGCAGTGAATTTTAAGACGGAACCCTCCAGATGTGAAAGACTGGCTTGCTGCCCAATCCCTGACACACTAGCAATTCACGGAGGACCCCACACAGCCCCCCTCTGCCCCTGTCCCCTGTCCCCTGTCCCCAGGGTCACTTACAGGCGCTGGTCTCTATGCAGGGTTATGAGCATCTTCTGCAACTCCATCCTGCGCTGCTCACTGAAGGAGACGCACAGGGAGGGAAACACACAGAGTGAATCCAGTCACAGGCAGGACTGCAAACATGCAATACAACGCGAGAAGTTTATAAGATTAATCAACTAATAGATGGGCTGAATGGCCTCCTCTTGTTCTCCAGTTTTCTCATAGAAGTGTGCTAAAGCATCAGAACACCTCAAGATTGGTCATTGTGTATCCTTTATATACCTGCCTGCATGGACACCTCTGGGTGTGAGAATCAGCGCTACAGAAGCAATGGGGCACTCTGATACAGAAGCAATGGCTTTGTGCTCTGATACAGAAGCAATGGGGTGTTCTAATACAGAAGCAATGGGGTGTTCTGATACAGAAGCAATGGGGTGTTCTGATGGGGTGTTCTGATACAGAAGCAATGGGGTGCTCTGATACAGAAGCAATGGGGTGTTCTGATACAGAAGCAATGGGGTGTTCTGATACAGAAGCAATGGGGTGTTCTGATACAGAAGCAATGGGGTGTTCTGATACAGAAGCAATGGGGTGTTCTGATACAGAAGCAATGGGGTGTTCTGATACAGAAGCAATGGGGTGTTCTGATACAGAAGCAATGGGGTGTTCTGATACAGAAGCAATGGGGTGTTCTGATACAGAAGCAATGGGGTGTTCTGATTCTGCTCTGATACAGAAGCAATGGGGTGTTCTGATACAGAAGCAATGGGGTGTTCTGATACAGAAGCAATGGGGTGCTCTGATACAGAAGCAATGGGGTGCTCTGATACAGAAGCAATGGGGTGCTCTGATACAGAAGCAATGGGGTGCTCTGATACAGAAGCAATGGGGTGTTCTGATACAGAAGCAATGGGGTGCTCTGATACAGAAGCAATGGGGTGCTCTGATACAGAAGCAATGGGGTGCTCTGATACAGAAGCAATGGGGTGCTCTGATACAGAAGCAATGGGGTGTTCTGATACAGAAGCAATGGGGTGTTCTGATACAGAAGCAATGGGGTGTTCTGATACAGAAGCAATGGGGTGTTCTGATACAGAAGCAATGGGGTGTTCTGATACAGAAGCAATGGGGTGTTCTGATACAGAAGCAATGGGGTGTTCTGATACAGAAGCAATGGGGTGTTCTGATACAGAAGCAATGGGGTGTTCTGATACAGAAGCAATGGGGTGTTCTGATACAGAAGCAATGGGGTGTTCTGATACAGAAGCAATGGGGTGTTCTGATACAGAAGCAATGGGGTGTTCTGATACAGAAGCAATGGGGTGTTCTGATACAGAAGCAATGGGGTGTTCTGATACAGAAGCAATGGGGTGTTCTGATACAGAAGCAATGGGGTGTTCTGATACAGAAGCAATGGGGTGTTCTGATACAGAAGCAATGGGGTGTTCTGATACAGAAGCAATGGGGTGTTCTGATACAGAAGCAATGGGGTGTTCTGATACAGAAGCAATGGGGTGTTCTGATACATGTCTACACTGCGCTACATTCTTAAGTTCTTATAATACATGTACCCTGATAAATGAGAAATTTGCATAGCAAAAACAGAGACACGTCATGCAATGAAGGCACAGTCACACAACGCAGCGCATCACTGATTCAAACACTGAACTTTGATCCCTGGACAATCCCTCCCCTCCCACCCTGACCCTCTCTCCCAGGGGGGTCCCTTCAGATCAGACCCGACACCAAAGTCCCACAGGGCAGTAATGAAGTCCGTACCCATGCTTACACGTGCTGAATCAGCTTAACAAGCCCTGTCCTTCTCAGAAAGGATTTCCAAGCAAGTTTCCTTCTCTTTAAGAGGATTACCAAGCTGCCGCTGTTGTCTAGGCAACCTGCAGCTCTGGTTTTTCAGATCGGAAAGTGGCGCCATTTTGGATCAAGCACGGAGCCGGATCTGTGTTCAATACAATGGTAAATTTGAGCCAAGATGGCCGACACTGGCGTACAGTTTCCTGACAGTGAAGTTCTCGGGGTTTGGAGACACTGAGCAGCTGTCATAGGGGGAGATTAATGACGTGCCACCGCCCTCCCCTCCCCCTCCCCCCCGGTGGCCTCTATACAGCTCCCGAACATGTCTTCTCTCCAAGCACAGGCAATGCACCATTAAGCTAACGAGAAAAGGTGCTATTTCCAGCAGAGTGACGGGTCCATTCACTGGGCATTCACTTTCACTCTTACTCCCGACTCGTGTAGCATTGTAAATATCTTTTTGACGTCCCATTTTCTATCTAACAGAGCAGAGACACCTAGTGGACAAAGCGCGTATTTTTTTTTTGGAAAAAATTAGAAAGGCTGAGCCCCTTTGTGCTTTAATTAATTCAACATCTTAAACAACTTTTAAAAAGTCTCCTGCATTTTACCATGTGTGGCTCTGTGTTCCTTTTCTCTTACTATTTTAAATTAATTGCATGTGTGGCTTATTAAAGTCATGAATTAAATTTTGACAATTTTCCCAGATTTTCAGTTCCAGTGGTTTGATTTCATATGCTCAACAAATTAAAACTACAGAATCAATGGGGTGTTCTGATACAGAAGCAATGGGGCGCTCTGATACAGAAACAATGGGGTGTTCTGATACAGAAGCAATGGGGTGCTCTGATACAGAAGCAATGGGGTGTTCTGATACAGAAGCAATGGGGTGTTCTAATACAGAAGCAATGGGGTGTTCTGATACAGAAGCAATGGGGTGCTCTGATACAGAAGCAATGGGGTGTTCTGATACAGAAGCAATGGGGTGTTCTGATACAGAAGCAATGGGGTGTTCTGATACAGAAGCAATGGGGTGTTCTGATACAGAAGCAATGGGGTGTTCTGATACAGAAGCAATGGGGTCCTCTGATACAGAAGCAATGGGGTGCTCTGATGTGAACACTGCTGCATGTTAAATGCATATACATGCATATATAAAGGCAGCACAGGGTGAGCAGGGAGCAGCACTCTATTTAAAGTAAAGCACAGACACGGCCATTGTGAAGCTTCATAAAGAACAGTGAAGCACAGGAGGGAATGACAGACACAGAGGGGACTGACCTGTGCCACGGCTCCTGCTGAACTCTCCGGGCTCTTCCAGGGTGCTGGACTCCTCCACTGCAAACCGACTGCCACAATAACATCCTCACACCCCCTCTCCCTGCCTCTCCCCCGGCCGTGACCCAGAGCGCACTGGGACCGCACAGGCTTACAGCCCATTAGAGGGGCAGTCAAGAGCCAGCAGGGGCAGACCGGACTGCTTAACATACCCACGCCCTTCCCACCGTGCACTGCAATGATAATCCTCTGATAGACTGCTTAGAGGTGGGCTCCCTTATAAGAGTGTCCCATAGTAAAGTGTGGGACACTTTAGAACACAGAGAGGTATGGTAAAGCATAGGGAAGCATTGTAAAACACAGAGAGGTCTGGTAAAGCATAGGGAAGCATTGTAAAGCACAAAGAGGGATGGTAAAGCACAGGGAAGCATTGTAAAGCACAGAGAGGTCTGGTAAAGCATAGGGAAGCATTGTAAAACACAGAGAGGTCTGGTAAAGCATAGGGAAGCATTGTAAAGCACAGAGAGGTCTGGTAAAGCATAGGGAAGCATTGTAAAGCAGAGAGGGATGGTAAAGCACAGAGAGGTCTGGTAAAGCACAGAGAGGTCTGGTAAAGCATAGGGAAGCATTGTAAAGCACAGAGAGGTCTGGTAAAGCACAGAGAGGTCTGGTAAAGCACAGAGAGGTCTGGTAAAGCATAGGGAAGCATTGTAAAGCACAGAGAGGTCTAGTAAAGCACAGGGAAGCATTGTACTCTAGTCCTACGTGTTTTCTTATATTTTTGGCAAAATATGCCATAAACAAGAACAAGACTGAATATCTGTTTTCTCTGTTTGCGATTTATCTTTTATGTTTACAAATATATTTGCAGACGTCACCAGTGCTCTTTCAGGTTTTAAATATATATATAGTAGCTGGCTGGATAAATCGCTGAGATTCTGCGCAGAATGATCTCCGTGATCGCACCCATTAAACTGGTCAAGCTGTCAGTCAGCACAACAAGCTCCCGCCCAAGCTGTCTTTCAGCTCTCTCTATTGGTTAAAATGGGTAAGGCGGCTCCACACCTTAGAAGCAGCCTCTGCAAAACCTCTGTTCTTATTGGTCCCGCGACTCGTCGATCACAACAGCAAGCGCCTCCCGTTTCTATTCACTAAAATGAGGCAGGTTATGAAACTGTAAGCGTGTGTCTGCCATTGCGGCTCCAGCCTCTGTGGAGAGCTATGCGATCCGGAGCCGGTGTGGAGCCACAATGGCTCCGGATTCACCGCTCGTCTTAACTGCAAACCGGAGCTCCTGCAAAATTGGGTGCGTGTGGCGCGGCGACAGATCGGCGGAAGGGGTAGTTTTTTAAAAAAATCCAAAATATATTTTTTATGCTTATGAATACAGAAAGGCGGGCGTTATTTATCAAGTAATAATATTATTAATATAAACCAAGAGGAGGGTTTTGTTTTAGTTTTTTTAGAACCGCCAGTAGATATTGTCTCTGTTGTGCATTTCCTTGCACGGTTTGAAATGGACATATTTAGGTACAGCAGCGATCTATAAAGAAATGACGTGTATTTCGTAGAGAAGTCGTTGTCATGGCAGTGTCCTGGTAATTATTATTATTATTTTTTTTTTACATGGTCTGTATCGATTAATTTCTGAACTAATTCTGCATCCTAAATACCCAATTAATTAATATTTGCATGAATACCACGACCGCCAAGGGAAGCTATACAGTACATTTCGTGCAACTAACTAAATTCAATACGTAAAATAAATACTGCATT
Source organism: Polyodon spathula (assembly GCF_017654505.1). NCBI lineage: Eukaryota > Metazoa > Chordata > Actinopteri > Acipenseriformes > Polyodontidae > Polyodon > Polyodon spathula. The sequence continues at coordinate 1,739 of NW_024471588.1, read as the reverse complement.
ATTATTATTATTATTATTATTATTATTTTGCCCCTGTAGTGGTTTGAACCATAGGACGCTTTTGATGTGGAAAACACGTCATTGAAACACTAAACCAAACTGGTGAACCTGCATTAGTAGTACAAACATTGTTTTTGTATCCTTATTTTTGCTATACTGTTTTTAAAAATCGTTTAAAAAAAAAATAAATAAAAAATCAATGAATATGCTGCGTTTCTCCGGTCGAGTGTGGAGCCGCGCCGAGTCGTGCTGTCAGGTCCTGCCGGTCGTGATCAACACGTTCCTGGTGCTGGCCATCACGGCCGAGGTGATGTACTTGGTTGTGGTGGAGGCGCCCCGGGGACCGGGAGAGAAGCACGGCGAGTGGAGCGGGGTGTGGAAAGGGGCGCACATCGCCTCCCAGCTCTTCATGCTGGGCAACATCATGTGGAACGCAAGGCTGTTTCTTAAAAGGAGCCCCACCATTCGGGGGGTATTTCTCGAAGGAGCCGGGTTCGGGCAAGGCTGGAAGTAAGATAATAATAATAGCATGCATTTGCACTGTTATTTTTTAATTTGGTAATATAATTTATGTTTTTTAAGCCTGGAACCTGCCTTCTAGAACCGTGGTCGTGGAAGGGTGGAGTCGCGGCGTGAGAGAGAGAGAGGAGACACAGCAGTTGGCGTGCTGTGTAATTCAGTGTTTTGAGTTTTATGTGACACATGCATGCTACCCACATACAATGTGTGTGTTTGTAAACCGATTCAAGACGTTGACAGAAACCTCTAGTCCACACTGTTTGCTCCTGCAAGAAAGCGCTTCAGTTCAAGTGGATACTTTGCGAAGTGTGTTTTCATTTTAAACCTCCGTCTGGTGCTAAACTAGACTACAGAAAGTTCTTAGTTTGCTTGCCTTGCCTTCCAGGAAGTCTGTTGGCATTGCTTTCTTGGTCCTTCCACCTCAGAAGCGAATTGGTTACTGACAGGAAAGAAGCCACTGAAGGGATGAGCGTATGATTTCACCCTCCCTGTGACTCGGGAAACGCAAGACGATCTGAAAGCAAGGCTTGCAAACAAAACTTTCATCACCCTAGTTCAGTACCGGATGTCAGGTTTTAAAATGAAGACGTAGGTTTCAAAACTGCACCCTTGAGACCTACAGCAGCGTGCAAATGTGTCCGAACACCCTGTTGCTTCTGTGGTTGTAATTTGCTGTGCACATGAAATCAAGCGTTGTCTCACTGAATTGACCACTTTAACAGATCACACATGCAATTCATTTAAAACAGTAACGGAAAAGGAAGCCCCAAATGGTAAAGTGCAGGAGGCTTTTTAGAAGTTGTCTAATTAAAGCACAAAGCGGTCTAACATTTTCACACACCAATGCCTGTTGTTTCTATATCGCTGATTGCTGTGCGGCAATTCATGAAGGCAGGTGTAAGGATGTAAATAATAAATCTTGATGCTGCACACGGTGAACGGATGTGCTTGTTCGCCGGTCCCTTTAACCCCTCTCTCGCTGCAGGTACTGCTACAGCTGTGAGACCCACACCCCCCCGCGCTGCTCGCACTGCTACGAGTGCAAGGCCTGCGTGCTTCGGCGGGATCACCACTGCGTTTTCTTCGGCCAGTGCGTGGGCTTCCAAAACTACCGCTACTTCCTGAGCTGCCTGCTGTACATGAGCGCGGGGCTGCTGTACGCCGTGGTGCTCAACTCAGAGGTGTTTATGCTCATTCTGCAGGAGGGGCTCAGCCTGCAC
>NW_024471587.1:0-25000 GCF_017654505.1 Polyodon spathula | reverse complement strand
CAAATCAAACAAACAATGCACCATAAGCTGCGTGGTCCTATCCACCATTAAGGCCGTTCACTAGTGTATTGGCCAGTCAGTGGATTTGCATACTTTAGGAAACACTGCTGTAACTAACGTGATTTTTTATAAATAGCTTTTAAAAGACAGCAGCTCTAAAATTATTCAAAAACCACTTCACAGTAACTGTTCTGATACCCTGAGTAATTATAAGCCATTAGGTTTCATCACACAAAAAACAACGCTTCATTTTTTTTTTTTTTTTTTTTAATACCGACCTTTAACCTAGATCACTAATATCGAAATTATCCCTTAGCATGTGACACCTTATTTAGTGTAGCTTACCAGAATATGTAGAGCTTACGAGGACTACAAAAATAAGACATTCCTTCTGATAAATTGTATTTAAATAAGAAGATGTTTAAAATTTAGAAATTGCAAGTGCTGTTAAACATTTGGGATTATATATCCCAGAAAGAAATCTTTGGAAACTATGAGGAAGTAAAAACAAACATCTAATGTTACAGGACTAGCAAGAAAATAGAAATTAGTTTGAGAACAAAATTCATCCCCAGGGGCATGAGGTAAGTGGAATGGCATATCTGATTGAATGGTTTGTAAACTTAACTTAAAAACTATTTGCGAAAAAAGATCTGTATACTTGCTATGGCCAGAGGTTAAACATGGCAGTGAAACCAGAGACTAATAGTATAAGATGTGTTCCAGCTTCAAAGGCACTGGGGTTTATTAAATCTAAACTGTGGCAGTACTCATTGTATTACTGTACAGACAAAAACTAAACTACACAGACTTGCAGGGATTGTTGGGTGTTTGATTTTTATAAACTACAGCAATTCTCAGTGGCAGGAATTCGAAACTGAAACAAACATTTCAAAAAACAGAAAAGCACAAGACTCAATTATTTTCGTTATTGGGAAACTTTTGTAATTTCAATGCAGTATATAGAAAATCTAAGATCGTGTCACAAGACCTTCCCTTTTATGGGGGAAATTCCCAAAATGCTAACGAAACAGCAGTCTAACCAAGCCCCTTTCAAAGATATTTGTGAGCAATCTGGTTCCTGTTTGCTTAGCAGGAAACCGCTGCAAAGTTATCATACCGCTGTGGTCTTTCCCATTTGTGGCAGCTAGGGAATTCCATCCAATTTGTAGTGAAATGCTTACAGTCTCCCAGCGGTTGTACAGCAACAAAATAATCTCCTAAAATGTAGCTTGCTGCCAGGTAGTTCAATCTTTTTTTTATGCCCACTGGATTAAATAATAGGGCTAGGGCTTCTTGTGGCATGTGCAGTACAAAGCAACCGAGTAAATGTAAAGAAGGGTACAAACCATAAATCCACACAAGCATTAGACCATTAAAACACCTGCAAGATCACTCAGGACGGCACTGAAACATGTGGAATCTGCAAGTTGTATGAATGGTTTTGAGGTAGGCCTCTACTGTACATAGCCATCCTTCAGAGATTACATTTTATAATTTCATCAGGGATGATGGAATGGAAATGAATCTATCAGGAAGTTTGTTCTCCAAAAAGGAACTTGGGAGTCAGCATTTCTAAAAAAAAAACATCAGCAACCTTGGATAAAGAAGCACGTACTATCAATTCTCTTCAAAGATAAATCAGGGTTACACTCTTAGAAACACGAAAGGCTGATATTTTAGCAGGTTTGTTTTTTTTTCCCAAAAATTTTAGGAGCTTTATTTCATGTTTCCTTCTTATACAATTTTGTGTGTTAACACTTAAATAGGAAGTGACAATTTAAGTGGACACATCCTTGGTTCTGGTTGTTACAGCTTGCTCAATACCTGCATAAAGCGTTTGGGTTAAGTTTGACTAACACTTTTCAGCTCATAATCCTCTGCAGTCCTCATCTTCCCTGACCAGTCACCGGTCGCTTCAAAATGTTTACAGTACAGATCACTTGCTGTTTTCTGGTGAGTATGCCCAAAACAGAAATCAGATAGATGCCAAGGCCAATCCAGCCACACTCAATGCACTTTTACTGTCATAAATCTTTGTTTAGAACCATTTTAAAACAAACCAACAACTAAACTGTTCTAGGTCTCGCCATATTCCTCAAATAAACTGATTGTTGTATAGAATTGCCTGATTATGGGCTGGCTTGTTATTTGTTTCCTAATAGTTACTAATAACATGACTACACCCTGTGTGACTGTAGTCCATTTAGTTAACTGTCACATCACATCTACACCACGTTAAACCTGGGGTTGCTGACTAGATTTACTAGTCTAGACAATACTTACTGTAGCTACTTGTCATTTCATTACTGTCAAGACAAGTGTTGAATCCATAAATCATAGGAATTCCGTTATTAGAACATTAAACAGATGATTTATCTATCACATGGCAAGTGGCAGATTGTTTAAAATGCTTTTGTAATGTAATACACGTGTGTGTGTGTGCATATGTGTGTGTATATGTGTGTGTGTGTGTGTGTGTGTGTGTGTGTGTATGTATATATATATATATATATATATATATATATATATATATATATATATATATATTTATAATTAAACTGCATCATACACTATAGCATATGGAAACGACTGCAAACTGTCTCACGTCAATGGCAGAGTTAAACATGTGCCTTAGGCTGGATACGTGTCTATGCACAGACGCTGTCTTCACCGACAGAAAAGATTTTCGTCACAGTAATAAATGACCAGTGTCATTATTTACTGGTGGTGTTAAGTGTCACTACGAATGCTCACTAATATAATAATCATAAATAATAAGGTAATAACGATAATATTATTATTCATATTATTATTATTATTATTATTATTATTATTATTATTAGCACGCGCTACCAGACACAGTGAACTGATAAAAAGGATCCCTAACCACAACACAAACTATATATAGACATAATTACTTTCCAGTCATTCATAATTCAACGTGAACAAGCTATTTTCCCTTGGCAACTGTTATACAACTATGCTGTTGCAAACTTTGTCATAATGTTTTGGGTATGTCAGCCCTAATGCTGTAGCTGGATCAAACTGTTTCCACTGTTAATTAAATATTAAAAACTTAACACAAAGGTGTACACCAACGAAGTGAATAAATTCACTTCTGGATTTTTGAAAATAACGTTAAATCAATCATTTGTATAGAGAAGTGAATTAACAGTTCATCAAAAATACATCCTGTTTTTAGTAAGCTGTTTTGCCGAGAATTAAAAATGTGTTGCACTTTCTTGTATAAAAATACCGTACTCTTACCTGCGGAGCATCCTGGTACTAACAACAACAATACAAAACCATAAATTAGCGTTGACCCAATAACGGTTATGCCAAGTCTAAAATCTTCTCAGCAGTGTTTTTTTTTTTTTTTTGTTTGTTTGTTTCTTTGTTTGTTTGTTTGTTTGTTTGTTTTACGAAACCTTATAATTGCCTTGAAAAAAAAACATTTCCCGTGCCTTTTTTTAAGATTATGTCTGTTTTCAAGGCCTTTTCCTGTGTCGGTGTCTAGCAATATCTCTGTCTTGCTGCTTTACAATAACTCGATTACCTTCTGGGGCAGCAACACCCCCACCCCCCAAAAAAGAAAACTCAATTAAAGAAACTGACCTATGGTAGATATGAAGGTGGTGTTGAATGCGTCTTCGCTGAACCTGAAGAGAAGACAGGTCTTTCCGACACCGCTGTCTCCTATAAGCAAAAGTTTAAAGAGATAATCGTACGTTTTCGCCATTTTCCCTTGGTGGCTTTTCCTCCTGGTAAGTGACAATGTAGCAGCCTGACTCTCAGTTACTCTCCAGTTCTGACACTCTGTGTCACTACACAGCGAGAGGTAGGCAAGGCCTCTACGGTGACGTCTTCGCAAACATCACTGCGGATTGGACAGGGCCAGAAGACTGACTTCAAGCGCTTGGCACTCTGGGTGATGTAGTTTTTAATGGCAACTACACACCACCGTATTGTCATTGGGGGACTTGCCTTTCATTGTGTGTGTGTGTGTGTCCAGAATGTGACATTGAATGTCATTGCAGGATATGTAAAACTGGAAATAAAAATCTATACATATGAATTTACAGTATACAAAGGTTCAAATGTTCTCAATAGGAAATCAAACACTCCCCATTATTATCACTTTTGATCTGTATATTGGCACCACTATTTAGCTGCTCTTTCTGTAGTTGTTACAATGTAATAGAGCATGCTGCATGAATGGGCATCTGCGCCAAAAAGCTTCCATTGGGGCAAACTAATGGCATAGATAAATGATTTGTTGTTCAGTCACCCTTGCATGTTTAAGAAAACACATCACAGTACAATATCATTACAAAGGCGGTGCAAACTGTCTGGTAGTTGATTTATTGTTTAATTGTCCCACACTATGAAACTACACCCTGTAACCAGGACGCATTGCAGCACCGAAAATTACCATTATCTGAAATGACTGCAAGATTTCAGTTAAGGGGTGCAGCTAATTAAAATGAGTTATATTGGCATAACACTAACTAGTGACTATTTAGAAGGACGCTAAGCAAATTTAGAAATTAACCTTTACTTTACAAGGAAGCTTTTTTTTTTTTTTTTTTTTTTTACTGAAAACGTTAACAAAAAAGAAAGAAAAAAAAACATGTTCCTGGTTTTCATAGGGAAGCAAATTTGGGCGTTACACCAGTTCATAGACAGCTGGATAATCTACTATTTGTAATTTTGTATTATCACATGTTGAAACCCATAATTTCATTAAAATACGTTTTTTTTTTTCTCTCTCTCTCTCTCTCTTTAAGAATTAAATACCTGGCTGCTTAATTATTAAACAGCGGTCTGAAACGGTTTCATGAATATCAAACTTTATGTTGATATTTAAGCAAAATGAATAAATGCGAGACGCATAATCTTGGAAGTACTTAGGCCACTATTTATCACCTACTGCTAAAGTGTTTCAGAAGAGTGTTATGTCAACAGTTTATAAGTGTGTGAAGTCGAGCTTAAAACTTTACAAAAGTCCATGTCACAGTTAAGTGATTGGCTATCTGCAATGAAAGTGAGTGGCAGATGTAGAAAAGATGCAGTACAGTATATATGTTGATAATTATTGTTAAATTCTACCGGGAGTCCCGCTAGGAAAGCATTGAACTGAAGGTTGTTTTCATACCGATGCCAGCACTGAGCACGGCTCAAAAGTATATCCATAACACACAATTGTTTTTTTAAACCTAAAATACGCACATTAGAGTAACTGTTAACTAGCACTGCCAAAATGTTTAAGAAAAGGACATCCTAATTTTTAATATCACTACGGAATATTAGTCCTTTGGCATGTTTCCGTAAATTACAAAAATGCAACGTGTAACATATGCTTTTGAATAAATGGGCTGTTATTCACTGATTAATTCATTACGCCATGTATTGTGTAATATATGAAAGATGCATCACGATATGCAAGATAGCAGATCTGAAGACTGGTAGGAGAGTTTGCAGGTTCTTTTGTGATGCTGCAGAGGAACAGCCTCCAAAGGAATAACACTGTGGAGAAATTTATTTCATAACTTCCTTGGAAGAATTGGAATTGGTAGTCATTCAGTAATGGTGAGGTATCCCTGCAGAACAAATTAATCACCTTGCAGACGTACCAAAAAGTATGCAGTATTTGCAGTGTAGGCTTCATCATCCACTGCTGAATAAAGCAACCAAGAAAACTGTGTGAGCCATTCCCTCCTAAATGACCCAGTGTTATTGTCTGATGTCTTCTGTTTGGCAATTCATATTTCTCATGAGGCTGCCCTGGCTGCATGAAAAGCTCACAGCTCTTTTATAATAATGATGTACAGACAGTCTAATCTCATATATAAGCATTTTATGTGTTATCATTACAAACATATTTGGCAATCCTTATGTTTTAATAGTTTCACAATCGATTGATTGTGTATGTCCAATAAACATTATTGCACAACACGATTTTTTTCTAATCATCTAATACAAATATGTTTTGTTTTTTTTGTTTTTTCAGAAACTTTACTAGATTTGTGCATTTAAGGTAAGGTTCATTTATTTTAAAAAGCAGTACTATTTGCTAATTTACAAAAAAACGTAAATAATACCATCAAGATGGGTAGAACTAAAATATTAAGCCTGTGCCTTGCCATAGTCTCTCTTAGCAACATTTTCTGTCGTTTTTGTATTTTCGTAACATACAGAAGACCAGACTTTTTTTCTGGAGATAGTGGCAAAGCCATCATTTATTAAGGCATGCTATGACCTAGACTGTGTGTATGTGTTTATATCCTATATAAGCTATCATTTGCTACCTTCAAGAAGAAGCACACAACACAGAAGATAAAGATAGAATCTGCCCCTTTAACCGGGGAAGCGGAAGTGGCCTGTTAATATATGCAGCTTTTTCTCTTCAGCGTCTTTAGTCCTGACTAATCAACCTCTCTTTTTAAAGTCGAACAGGAACGTAAGAAACATGCCTGTAAGTTACTTTAAAAATCATGGAACTTTATTTACTTTAATCATCTTCCCAAACATTGACAACCGACTGAATGTAAACGTATGGAAATTAAAAGGCAAATACAAGACTCTTTGTGAACGTCGCATTCGATGATACGCATTTATAAAGTTTATTGCGATGTAACACATGGCAATTCAGGAGCAGGGTAGTAGTATGTAATGTCGGGCCTAGGCACGTTTGTTGTGTGATCGAAGTTGTGACGTATTTGTATTTGTTCTCACATACCTATCGTTTCAGATTGTTGTGTATGAGAGTTGAATTTTTTTTTTGTTTTTTTGTTCTCGAGATTTGCACCCACCTTTGACGTGTGTGCAGCCGGAAGGTCTGCAAATGATCTCCACTTAGTCGTAACTGTAATGGTGTCTTATAATATACAGTAGATGGTACTGTTTAAAATACCCCAAGTAGGGTTGATTTTTCAAGATATTATACCTTTCTAGATACAAAAAATAAAACAAAAAAACAAGAATCGTTATTTAAGCTCAGGAATGGAAAGATGGTCAAGTGAACCCCAGGATAATAAACAATGTGAAAAGACAAGCATGTTATTATCAAGTGCAAAAAAAAAAAAGGAAAAAACTACTATAGTTTATAGATCCATTCAGATCACAGTAATTGTGCTTCATTTTGTTTTTGGTTAGTTGTTTAATAGGGGCCAGTAAATAAATCTGATTTGTTGTTTCATTTCAGCTGGCAAAAGACTTGCTGCATCCTTCTCTTGATGAGGAAAAGAGGCTGCATAAAAAGAAGCGGTTGGTCCAGAGCCCTAACTCATACTTCATGGATGTTAAATGTCCAGGTAATATTTTTTTTCATGCATGTTTTTGCATCATAAGACTACATGCCCTGCTTCATTTTTCCTTGTTTGTTTTACAGTTCTGGTTTTATAGTCATGTTTAAACATTGTTTCCCTATAGGCTGCTACAAGATCACCACAGTGTTTAGCCATGCCCAGACGGTAGTACTGTGCGTAGGTTGTTCCACAGTGCTCTGCCAGCCTACAGGAGGAAAGGCCAGGCTGACAGAGGGTAGGTGGGGGAATTTATCAAACAAAGCACATTCATTCTGAGAACAATGGGGCCACTTACAGACCTAAACAACAATGTTGCTTGTTTCATAAAATATATACCTATGCATGTCCTTTATCTATTTTGTTTAGATCATAATACACTGTAGTTTAGCTCATCCGAGTCCCTGCACTGTATAAGTAGGTGTAAAAGATTAACTGTGTCTCGAGATAGTTTGCGATACTTGAGATGATGCTGTTTATTAAATGCTGTAGACCAGGGGTGGCCAAACCTGGTCCTGGAGAACCGCTTTGTCTTCTACTTTTCGTTCAACCTGAGTTATCAATTATTTTCTTTATTTGTCAACAGCAAAAAATTTATTAAGATTGTGGCTCTCCAGGACCAGGGTTGGCCTCCCCTGCTCTATACAAACACTAGCTTTCAAGACCTGTTTGTGTCTGCAGCTACATTATGTTGCAATACATTATGTATCACAGATAGCTCTACGTGTGTATGTGTAGTCCACCAAATAGTTATTTTAGTAATGTGGAATGTGATTTATAGTTGACATGAGTACCTGCTCTCTATTAATCAACTCTTAAGACTTTCTAGATGTAACTGTTGCATTCTCACAATTGGTGTAGAAATTCATTAAATCAAATGTACTCAAACCCTAACTTCTAATTTAAACCTCTAAAACCCCTTTCACACACAAATGCCGCTACTGAGCCATCTTAGAGATGTTTAAAAAATTATTTAAAATGCCGATTCAAACAGCACGAAATTGCGCAATCTGTGCCTGTATAATATCGTCATAACCCCTTTATACAGCCAAGGGAATCATGTGAGTACAAATTTCAGACACGTCAGTCAACAGATGTTTTCATGGCAACGGCGCATCACCCGTAAATTATAGCATCAAGCATGTAAACAATTCCTTAACTTATTCCAGACTCCAATTACTACCTCGTTCTTGATCAGCCATTGTATTTGAAAAAACAAAAATGAAAGCACGTAACACCGATGACAAATACCCAACACATCCAGTATACAGTCACGTGGGATGTTGACTTTCAATCCACACCCACTATAGCGCTTCGGTGCTGGCATAACCTTTCACACAGGAGTTGATGCTTCAGTGCCGTCTCTGAAACACCTCACAAGTTGGTTCAGAGACAGCATAAAATATGACAGCTCTGATGGTATAGGCAGTTTACACAGACCAAAATGCCGCGTCAGTGCTGGTTCTGATCCGCCATAACTCGTCTGTGTGAAAGGGGTACAAGTCAATCCCATGCCTTTTCTGTAGACCACAACATTTCTGTTGAGTTTTCTCAGTACAAGTCTGTTTGTCTTTCAGGTTGCTCATTCAGGAGAAAACTACACTAAAGATGGTGAAGATCAAACTGTCACATTCTACATATAAATCATGTAATTCACATCACTGATAAATGCTTTATGTACTGTTCATTGATTCCAGTGAATGCCAGTGTAAATGTGTATTGAAGGATACATGGCAGTTTGTATCTGTTGTGTAATCTTCACAGTTTTCTGAATAAAATCCTTAAAATGTGTACAAATCTGATTGGAATTGTTATTGTGAGCACTCGCTGAATGATGCAGACAGTGGGGAATATTGTTCAGACTTTTGGCTGATATTCTGACTTTGTGTATTTTTGTTTCTGCATAGTTATGGTTTTGATTTAATGTTTCCCTCCAAACTGTATTAACTTGGCCTAAAACAATGCAGGTGCCACATCTTAAATTTTGAATTCTCCATAGTTCTCTGTAGAGATGTTGGGAATCCATGTCACCCAAATTCTCATTGCTTTCAAGCACTTTTTATATTGCTTTTCCTTTTTGTTCTATAATTAGTGTGACTGAGGTAACCCTATTAGTGCTTTAACACAGAATTTAACTATTTTTTTCATTATTGTTTAATCAGGACCAGAACCTTTTAAGAGGGGCCTGGAAATCAGCAGCCTACAATCATGCTATACAAATGACAGTGTAGCACAGTGATTCCCAACCAGCTGTCTGTGAGTAAACTCCAGGTGGTCTGCAAACAACTGCCAGAATTCAGTTACGCAGTTCTTGCACAAACCCATTTCTACACAATCGCACGTTGTGCTACTATTACTAAGCAACACAACAAACAGCTGTAACCATGTGATTATATCATTATAAGATATGTATATATCTGTATCTGTTTTCTTTTATTGCGGGTGTGTTTATAAATTAAAGCTACCATTAATTGAATCAGCTTTCTAATGTGAAGCAAATACTAACTAAATAACTTACACATTATGAATGCACGTTTGTCTTTAGCTGGCGTTATTAAAAATAAATAAATAAAAAATAATCTGGTTGTCCCAACCTTTTCACTCCGAAAATTAGTGCACTGCATTGAATATTCCTAACTTGATTGGAATGACTAAATAAAACAAAACATTAAAACCACAGTTTTGGTACTTTTCATTTTCAACAATATAAAATATGTGCTACAGTGTTTGGGGATGTAGGAACATACCTATTATTGCCTTGTGTTTTTGGAGAGGTTGTCTGCATATAGTAACAGAAGTAGCTTGACTTGTGATTATACCATAGTGAATGATCGATTTCAGTTCCATGTTATTATATGGGTTTATTCAGCCAGATTTAATATCTCAAGACTATATGCCAAAAAGAAATACTGTGAACACTACTTCTGGAAATAATGTGTACAGTCTGTTCTTGACGCTGTCATATTTAACCAAAATGCTATAAATCTTGTCGACTGTGTGCCACCAATCCCATTTGATTTAGACTTCACAGCCCACCAAGTAAGAAACATCCACTACACTCTCCTGTCATTTAATTTTTCAGACTGCTTCCCACCCACCTCTTTGTATTCCAGTGTTTTTTATATGTACATCTAGTGAAGTTTGCGAGGCGGTGAATGCAGTAAGTTGCATTAGAAATGTATATATTAATTAGCTACACAAGGTAGCGGTTTTGGGGAGCAGCACGTATTTTCATTTTCTGGATCCGAGGACGACCCAAACCCCTGTGCATTATTCATCAGGTTTTGTCAAACAAAACAAACCTTCAAAACTGAGTCTCCATTTATTTACAAAACATTCAGAATGTGGGAAAAAAAATTGTAATGAAAGAAACGGGAACTTTGCCATCAGCAGCTTTCAGTGAGAAAATGATAATATTCCTTGCTGACCTGGTAGCGACGATCCAAGCCCAGGAATCTCATTAAGTTAGGTATGTTATATAAACACTACTTTCTACATGTACATACACATATACACATACAAAGTAGTTTCAAAATGCTGTTGTGAAAAAATATGTGGCAAGTGGCCTGGGAAAAATTCAAACACCAAGGTGGTCCCTACATTGAAAAGGCTGGGAAACACTGCCATGGCAAATTCTAAAACTATTTCTCTCAAAACTACTGATATCTACAATTTCTTGAGTTTTAGCAGTTTGATGGCCCTTGTTTAAGTCAGGTCCATTGGGAGCTATGGTATAAGCAAGTGTTTTTGTTCCAAGTATGAGTTGCTAACCATGGGTAGTTTGTGCTTAAATAGAAAGTGCATGCTGTAGTGTCCCACAGACCTAGTCAATTTTAAATATCAATCAGGGTTGTTTAAAACATATGCAAAGAATATTTGCTACTGTGCTCTGTACTTCATTATAAACCAGACAATGTTTGTCGGTTATCCAGTTTTAACATTATGTAAAGATGTTTAATCTCTGTATGCAGCCTATTTGTGGTGTCATTAATTAAAAAAGCAAACCAATGGAATTCTGGACATAACTGGAATAGTTTTCATTGCTACTATATTCTACTACTTCCAGCTTCTATTTCCCCATCTCGATCAGCACCTGAATTCTAAGGAAACATGGTCCACTATGAAATGGTGAACCAGTGTGCTATTATTGTGCAGGAATGGCTTCACACTGAAGCTAGGAAACAGTTGATTCAGCAGTTGATTTGGAAACTGGACAGCAGCCAGCTATGATTAGGTGTGGAGGGCCTAACAAGGTTCTCAGGGACATTAGGTGCTTTCACATACATTTCTGTAGGAATATATAAATGTAAAACATGTCAGATTTTTTAGTTATGCTCTTTTTTTATTTTTCGGTAATGTGTTAATAACATTGTGATAGATAGAGAGGGAACATGTTACAATGTTTTTCTTCAGGTGAGCAAAACTAAGTGTGTTTCCCAGTGATCAAGTGTATTTTAGTGCACTAAGGTAGGACCTTTCAGCAGTATATAGCGTAAATCGATAGGTTAATTCAATCAACTGCATGTTGTGTTCCCTTTGATTTAACGATTACAAAACCTACATCTTTATTAAAGCAACTGGTTTATGTAATCAGAATGAAGGTGTACAAACATCAACACAGTACGAGGTCTTCACTGTGTCTGACAAAGCACCCTTTCATTGTATGAAGCTACTATTCAAAGTCTTACCATTAGATATAGCACAGGTACAATTGCTGAAATATCATGTCATTGTCATCCAGGTATATACAATCCCATTTTTTTTACCATCATCATGGTCAGTTAAGCTTTTTATTTATGTTTTCTTCACTTTGAAAAGTATATTTGCTGCATTCTTAAATATAAAATACGTGAAAATGAAACCAAAATCTCCAAAAAATTATTTTATTTACAAAACCACTAATGAAAGTTTCCATATAATAAATAAAGTGATAACCATGTAGTACTTAAATATGTTCCAATGAAACTTTTCTTTACCTGTACACATTTTCAGTAGGGCATTTAATCAAAGTGATCAGTACGAGAATATGCAGTACAACGTGTATATCAAGTATATGCACACACAAACTAGTAATTTTTTTTCACATAAAAGGTGCACACAATTACTGTGGCTCATTGTGGAGATTGGAAAGTATCTTGTAACTAAAATACATTGTGTTCTACGGTTTAGCATGTTGCTAATGATTTCCAAATTTCCATATTTAAATTGTTGCTAAATGACTATTCTGTTTTCTACTGAAAGTCTACTGTGACATTGCGCCCGGTGCTGTAAGTCTGCAAAATGTTCTAAATCATAGGTTGTGTCTTTCTGGGCAACACAAAGGAATACCAACCACGAAGTAAACAGTCCTTCAGAAATAATACATGAAACAAGAATATTTTAAAAACATGTGGTAGACATAGGTTAGTGTCTGGAATCTTGTGTTCTATCAATCTTATGTCACGTGTAACAGCAACCTTTCCTGAACAAATTGAAATCCTGAGAGAATTATCTTGCGATCATCACAATGAGCCTCTACTGACAATCTTGCGCTTTAGTGTTAATTGAAGGTTCCGAAGTTATTTTACTGAGTTTGGCATTGAACGCCTGCACTTGGTGTTTCTGCTGCTTCTTCTTCTTGGTATGCCTCTCCTCTATATCTATGACTATGATGGGAGCTGTATTCTACTTCAGTTAGGTCAACCTCCTCCATGTCATCTAGAATCATCAAGTCCTCCCTTGGAGGAAGCAATGCCTCCAGCTGAGGGAACATGTGCTTTGGAAGCCAACCATTTTCTGGGAATGTTACCTGATGAAAAACGAGGAAGGTTAGAAGGACTGGGAAACACTGTGTACAGAAATCAATTGAGGGGCGGGGACAAAATAGTTAAAGTTTGTTCTTACCAAAAATTGTATAATTAGCTGTCCTTTCTCATATGGAGCTCTATGAATTGGCATCCCTTCATTCTGGACGCATTTTATGTCATTGTGTTTTATTACCTTACCTGTAAAGAAGACAGACACACAGGTAAGCTATATATAGTATTAAGCATTTTACATATGCTTTGTAAGTTTAACCCTTTGTGGTCCGTGAAAAACCTTTCAATGGTAGAGTGAGACCGATAGGAGCCGAAAAAAAAGGGCGTACCTGAGCAATACTGTAGCCCCATGCACCACAGACATAACACTGACACAAAGGGGATAGCGCTCACAGACATTTGCAGAGCTTTGATATGTTACAGTAATAAAATAATGACTTGGGTCGCATTGAGGAGTTTGGTGATAAAATTAGTGTTCAGGAGAGGATTTATCAGTATGCACGTTTATAAAGAGGTATATGAAAAATACAGCGAACGGGTTCGGCTGGAGATGCAGTACTGATGTCCTTTTGCCATACACTTTTAAACCCATTTTACTCTGAAAAATAAACAGTGCGTGTGAAAATAAACTGGACCCAACGCGCCTGACAAGCGCTGAATAAATTAACCCTTTGCAGTCAATATACCTAGAGGTGTATTTGATAACATATGGCCAACTTTTACAAGTAATAAAATAGATTTGCATATTTACTTAACAAAAAATGGTTTAGTTACACATGATGGTTTGGTATAAAATTGTAAAATCGGTGAGTGAACTTAGGCAGATCTACTGGTTGAGCTAACTAATTAACTGATGCTGTATACAGTCTACAAAACTACAGATACTGACTAAATTATCCTTTTGCCGATTGGGGGTGGATTCTACTTGACTATATGGGTAGGTGTGAGAATAAAAACCCTTCATATAGAAATTTGATGTTCTGCAATTAATCCAGGAATAGATTTGAGAATATACACCACCAGAAAACCAAGTATGCAGGTACACCCATGCATTTGAGATGGTGGAAAGCCAGTGTTGTTTCAGAACGTACCTGGACTTGAGTTAATCAAGAGTATTCTGTTGTCAAGGGTTTTGATTGTCTTTTTGAACCCGCAGAGTGCCTCCACTAGCTGGATTTCCATTTTCATGATCAGATTGTCTCCATGCCTCTGAAACACTGGGTGCTCCTTCTGATCAAGGACAATGATGACATCACCAGGCTCTAATCCTGGTTCCTGATCCCCCTCTCCATGGAATGTGATTTTCTGCTCATCCTTCATACCTAGAAGAGGATTCACATCATTGTTCAGTTTGAGCACAGCGCAATAACACAAAATGTATTAGAACAACTTCAGTCTACTGTAGTGCACCTTCTGAATTTAAATTCAGTCTAGTATATAAATATTTAAACAGCAATGTATTTTAATCTTTGATTTAATTCTGACCCCTTTACATTATTATGTGGCAGTAATGAAGAGTTTGAGATCCATGACCCTTCAAAATGTTCATTCTTTTTGTTTAATTTGTATTTATTTTTTTTATTTTTTTTTAATTCAAATCGATGTGTCAGTATTCAAAATATCTTTGCAAACTTACTTCAACATTCATAATCTGTTCATCATGACCCAATGAGGCCCTCATGAGCGCTTGGAAGATAAAATGTAAAGTGTGTACCACTGCCTCCTTCATTCTCTCCTCATTTGAATAGGCATGCCAATCGGTGGGGGGGCGGGATTAAAAATAAATATTCACCTTTGTCTACATGAACTTCAAGTATCTTTTTTTTCCGTTCCACTTTGTGTCCATTGCACTTTTTGCATCTGTCTTTGGAGCTGAACCTCTCTCCTTGTCCTTGGCATTCTTCACACATTGACTGGATCTGCTGAATCATTCCAGGTCCAATCTGTTTGACCTGGATCTTAACACCTTGTCCTTTACAGTCACAGCACTTCTCCAATGTTCCCTTTTTACCCCCATAACCTAGGAGAAACAGGGAAAGGGATTATGTGTTTCTAGGTCTATATTAAATAGTGATTATTCACACAGCTTTAAATCAATAAATAAATACTAGTCAATAGTAATAATCAATAGTAAATATATTAAAGTTTAAATGAAACATGAAATACAAAAAAAAAGTACAATAAAGTCAGCGCGTTTATTAAATAGCTTACATCAGTTTTTAAAAAAATGCATTTACAGAAAATTGTCTTGGTCCCATAATGTAAGTTCTGATATGTATTATTCAAAATGTATTATCAAATGTTTATGATTTCGAGTTTAAAAAATTCTTAAGAACTACTTATTTTAAGAATAACTATAAATCATATATTGAAACTAATAGAACCCACCATACACTGCATTTTTTGCATGATACAAGGATTCTGGCATCACTAAGGGAGAACTTCCCTGGTATATAACTAGTTGCTTGAGACTCAATTTATGTACATATACAAAATGTAAAAGGTGTCTCAACTATAAAGTAATTACCATTGCATTTCTCACAGATGACCTTCTTTTGGAGTTCAAGCTTCCTTGTTGTACCATTGTACATGTCCTCCAGTGACACAGACAGCTGGTGCACAACATTCTTTCCTGGAGCAGATGTAACCAGTTATAAGACATTCATTAAAATGAAAAAATACACTCCAACTGAATTCAATTGCTTATTGTTATAAAACTACTGCAATAGTACTAGAGAGGCAGATTATGTATCTGTATAAAAGCATATGAATTTCTTTATGAAATTATTGTGACATAACCATCTCTGCCTAACAAGTGTTCTGTTTGGGAACTCCACAATGCAAAGGAACGCTCTTCTAGATAAAACATACAGGGTGATTCTAAAGTGACTGGCAAGTTTCAGTAACCTCAGTAGACATTTTAAAAAGATGTGTTCCTAGAATTTTTCATAAATGTTATACATTTGATATTATAAAATTACCCTTACATGCATGTATAAATGTGGCCACCTTCACATGAGAAAGGACATACATATCAATATCCTGGCAGCCATCCCAATAATTTGTGCCAAGGAAGCAGAGGCATCAGTCAGGAATAACTCACCTCTCCTCTCCCTGTTCATCCTGCCTCCCCCCCCAAAGAACATGTTGAAAATGTCCATTGGGGAGGAGAAACCTCTTCCTCCCATTCCACCTTCTTTGATAGCCTGTTCTCCTCCCTGGTCATAAAGGTCTCGCTTTTGTGGGTCTGACAAAACCTCATAGGCTTGAGATATAAGTTTGAACTGCAAAAGAGAGAAACTGAAATCAAATCTCCAACATTTCCAAGCTAATTTCAACACTTTTAAACTGTGGGTTGAAATAATGTTTTGTGATTATTTTTACATTTTATGTTGTGAGTTCTATATAATGCTAAGTGTTTCATTATTAAGAAAGAAACAAAAGCTTTATAATACAGGCTACATAACATAGCAGGATCTGGTAATTGTATTCCTGTCAGGGAAACACTACAACAAGTGACTAGCATTTGTTATAATTTAAATACTGTACTTTGTGTTTATTATGCTGTATAAGTTAAACAGGTAGCTTGTTTATTTGTATTTTTAGGTGCCGTTACCACGCGAAATGTTGTCCTCCCTGGACTAAATTTCATAAATCTGCGTATCTGGGGATCATACTTCATTGGCTGATTTACGAAAAATAGTCGGGTGGTGTGCTGGGGCAGGCTGTGTGGCCCCAGTTGGCGTTGCACTGTTAGTCTTCTGCAGAGCTGCCTGCCTTTATCGACTTATTTTAGCGTTGATTCAGTCACTAGACAAGTTTCATTAAGTTCTGTGTTTATTTTTTAAAACGATGTGTTCCTAGACCTTTTCATAAATAGGTTATACATTTTATATTATAAAATTACCCTTAAATACATGTATAAATGTGGCCACCGTCACATAAGCAAGGACATACATATTAATTTCCCGAATACTTGTTTTCAGCTATTTTATGTACTGTCTCGGAGTTTTTGAACGGTTATCGACTTATTTTGCGTTCTTATGTTCTTAAAAGTCTACTAGCACACAAACTAGGGAGTAATTGAGCACTTCTGTTACACCTGCTTCGAGATACAATCACGACTCCAGTAAATTATAAAACAACTATTTTAACAATGGTCTCCCCTCTGTGCCTTTGCTACTTTCCAGAAAGTTCGAAGTAACACCGGCATATACAGGTCTTTAAACTTACCCTTTCACCTTCGTTGGGGTTCTTGTCAGGGTGGAATTTTAAAGCAAGTTTTCTATATGCCTTCTTTATTTCTTCTGGTGACGCGCTGGTATTTACACCCAGAATGTCATAGTAAGCAGTTTCTCGAACCATCTTGCCGGCTTTTAAATTAAAACACGAAAAACGGTTTAACAATTCTTTTTTTTTTTTTTTTTTTTTTCCAAACGTCATTTGTATGAGCTATTATCGGATTAGATGTAAATAATAATAATAATAAATAATAATAATAATAATAATAATAATAATAATAATAATAATAATAGCAAATACCCTTTAATAAGGAAATATACTCTACTGTCAGACTACATACATCATCTGATTAATAACATGACTGCAATTAGCTAATATGAAAAATAAAAACCCATTCAACACCCCTTACCTTGCAAAACGTTACTGTTTTAATCCAATATATCCACCACCACTCAGTTCCTCACTGCTTGCTACCCGACTGTCTTGGATTATATTTATCACGTCCTGCGGCTGTACAGAACTTTCTCGAGCTGCAAGCACCACCCCTCTACCGTGACGCCAGAAAATTCTGTAGCAGGAACAACCAGGGCAATAGCTACGTAGCTATATATGTGCGAGCTGTGATGCCTGCAGAAATCCAGTACTTTCTAGAAGGGGTTTGATTTAGTCTTGAGTTGAAAGAGTAAAGACTACCTTTCTATATGATTCTGTGTTTTAATTTTGTTAAGCCCTAGGTACATATGCATGTGTGGTAGGTAAACGTATATGAAAATTGGGGAAATACACTATACCGTTATTGCATGTGGGTATTTGAATGAAAATAATATTTGAAAAAATGCATTGCATGGTAAACCGTCAATCACAAGCATATTTACTGTACTAATACTGTATGGCTATTAACAATATCGGGCCAGTTTATTAGAAACATCTGTCTCTATAGGTGGTGCTTCATTTTAACAAGATTGGACCCAGGTTACACACAAGGCTCTGAGGTCAGCAGCTGTTTCTTTTTGGAAGTACACCATGTCACTCCTTGAAGAGACACACAGCCCTAGCTGTTCTAGCTGCTGTTGCTGCAGTCACAGACATTGAGGCACTAACTGGTGAGACAAGATATTTTTTAAAGATTACACAGATTTTCATATGCTTCCACTTTGACCACACCACTGCTAATGTAATGAAGCTACTTTGCATTAATCCAAATTGGTGGTATTCCTAAGAAAGCGCTCAGACTCTATAGAACATATACAGTATGCTATTAATTTGAGATAATACATACCTGTGATATGCACTACAGGGACTGTATGTAACAAATGGTAAAATTTGTTGCAATTAAGATTCAGTCAGGAGGCTGATCTATAAGGCTATAAAGTTTTTATAAAACCAAATGTATTGCCATTTTAAGTCCATTTTGTTTTTACACATGGGTGAATGAACCCACGTTTTATTTACAACCATTACAATTGGTAATACTGTAAATAGATTTGATTATGATCAAATGAACATATTTACGTATATAGCATATCAGGAATTTACAGTGAGTAGTGTAAGAGCCATATTTTGAAACAACCTGAGCGACCGTGCTCACAATGTGTACATTCAGGAAACATTTGATCTTTAAATGGTAACTTTGGTAATTAACTTCCTTTGCATTTTCTCAAAATCCTCAATGAAGGTGCCAAGGGATGAGGCATCAAAAGTATTGTCATCAATGATTAAGGCACTGCTTGGCTTGTCACAATCATGGGTTATCTCCATTCCTTCTTCAATCTCAGTCACAATCCCAGCTGGTTGAAAACTGGGACTATTGGGATTTAAGGTAACTTGATTTGAGCCTCCTCCTTGGATGCATGAATAGGCATGTCATTCCCACTGATGAAGCTCATTGATGATGGGCTGTTCGCAGGAGAATCTTTATTTTTAGAGATGTCTTGAATGATCACAGGAGATGAGTGGGCCTCCTGTGTAGCAGCAGTCAGTGGATTACTTAGAGAAACCTGGGGATCTTCTCTGTCCAATCCACATGTATCTGAGACCCCACTTGTTTGATTCCATCCTTGATGTACATTTTCCATGTATTGGGTTCCTTGGACTGTGTAGGTCACATTGTTGACCTATATGTTTGATTGTAGTACACATGAGTGTAAGATGGAATGGGATATCCACTGGGATAGGCAGGTAGGTTTTGCTGATGAGTGTTGACTGTGATCTGGTAGAATTCACTTCCAATGTCAGGCAGTGATGGATAGAGAGGTTGCAGCTGCAGAGAATCAGGAGATAAGGTTGGCTTTGAGTTCTCAAAAAGAAGTTCTTGCGGTTCTGAATTCTCGGCAGGAGGCAGATTTGATTTGGAGCATTCAAAGAGATTTGGTTTCTTTGCCCTGATAGTGCTCCAGGTGATTTCAGCTTGGTGTGATTCATTGCTTCTAAACCAGTTTTGGTTTATCTGGTAGGGTTGAGTATTCCCAACAAATTGATCGTTGTCACAGCATACATCAAAGGTGCTAACTTTATAAAAGAAATCCATCCCTGAGACAGCAGCTGTAACTTCAGGGCTCAACATTTTCTCAAAATCCTCAATGACGGTGCCAAGGGATGAGGCATCAAAAGTATTGTCATCAAGGATTAAGGCACTGCTTGGCTTGTCACAATCATGGGTTATCTCCATTCCTTCTTCAATCTCAGTCACAATCCCAGCTGGTTGAAAACTGGGACTATTGGGATTTAAGGTAACTTGACGGCCTTGAGCCTCCTCCTTGGATGCATGAATAGGCATGTCATTCCCACTGATGAAGCTCATCGATGATGGGCTGTTCGCAGGAGAATCTTTATCTTTAGAGATGTCTTGAATGATCACAGGAGATGCGTGGGCCTCCTGTGTAGCAGTTAGTGGATTACTTAGAGAAACCTGGGGATCTTCTCTGTCCAATCCAAATGTATGTGAGACCCCACTTATTTGATTCCATCCTTGATGTACATTTTCCATGTATTGGGTTCCTTGGACTAGGTAGGTCACATTGTTGGGTGTATATGTTTGATTGTAGTACACATGAGTGGAAGATGGAATGGGATATCCACTGGGATAGGCCAGTAGGTTCTGCTGATGACTATTGCCTGTGATCTGGTAGAATTCACTTCCAATGCCAGGCAGTGATGGGTAGAGAGGTTGCAGCTGCAGAGAATCAGGAGACATGGTTAGCTTTGAGTTCTCAGAAAGAAGTTCTTGCGGTTCTGAATTCTCCGCAGGAGGCAGATTTGATTTGGAGCATTCAAAGTGATTTGGTTTCTTTGCCCTGATAGTGCTCCAGGTGATTTCAGCTTGGTGTGATTCATTGCTTCTAAACCAGTTTTGGTTTATCTGGTAGGGTTGAGTATTCCCAACAAATTGATCGTTGTCACAGCATACATCAAAGGTGCTAACTTTATAAAAGAAATCCATCCCTGAGACAGCAGCTGTAACTTCAGGGCTCAACATTTTCTCAAAATCCTCAATGAAGGTGCCAAGGGATGAGGCATCAAAAGTATTGTCATCAATGATTAAGGCACTGCTTGGCTTGTCACAATCATGGGTTATCTCCATTCCTTCTTCAATCTCAGTCACAATCCCAGCTGGTTGAAAACTGGGACTATTGGGATTTAAGGTAACTTGACGGCCTTGAGCCTCCTCCTTGGATGCATGAATAGGCATGTCATTCCCACTGATGAAGCTCATCGATGATGGGCTGTTCGCAGGAGAATCTTTATCTTTAGAGATGTCTTGAATGATCACAGGAGATTCGTGGGCCTCCTGTGTAGCAGTTAGTGGATTACTTAGAGAAACCTGGGGATCTTCTCTGTCCAATCCACATGTATCTGAGACCCCACTTATTTGATTCCATCCTTGATGTACATTTTCCATGTATTGGGTTCCTTGGACTAGGTAGGTCACATTGTTGGGTGTATATGTTTGATTGTAGTACACATGAGTGGAAGATGGAATGGGATATCCACTGGGATAGGCCAGTAGGTTCTGCTGATGACTATTGCCTGTGATCTGGTAGAATTCACTTCCAATGTCAGGCAGTGATGGGTAGAGAGGTTGCAGCTGCAGAGAATCAGGAGATAAGGTTGGCTTTGAGTTCTCAAAAAGAAGTTCTTGCGGTTCTGAATTCTCGGCAGGAGGCAGATTTGATTTGGAGTATTCAAAGAGATTTGGTTTATTTGCCCTGATGGTGCTCCAGGTGTTTTCAGCTTGGTGTGATTCATTGCTTCTAAACCAGTTTTGGTTTATCTGGTAGGGTTGAGTATTCCCAACAAATTGATCGTTGTCACAGCATACATCAAAGGTGCTAACTTTATAAAAGAAATCCATCCCTGAGACAGCAGCTGTAACTTCAGGGCTCAACATTTTCTCAAAATCCTCAATGAAGGTGCCAAGGGATGAGGCATCAAAAGTATTGTCATCAATGATTAAGGCACTGCTTGGCTTGTCGCAATCATGGGTTATCTCCATTCCTTCTTCAATCTCAGTCACAATCCCAGCTGGTTGAAAACTGGGACTATTGGGATTTAAGGAAACTTGACGGCCTTGAGCCTCCTCCTTGGATGCATGAATAGGCATGTCATTCCCACTGATGAAGCTCATCGATGATGGGCTGTTCGCAGGAGAATCTTTATCTTTAGAGATGTCTTGAATGATCACAGGAGATGCGTGGGCCTCCTGTGTAGCAGTTAGTGGATTACTTAGAGAAACCTGGGGATCTTCTCTGTCCAATCCACATGTATCTGAGACCCCACTTGTTTGATTCCATCCTTGATGTACATTTTCCATGTATTGGGTTCCTTGGACTGGGTAGGTCACATTGTTGGGTGTATATGTTTGATTGTAGTACACATGAGTGGAAGATGGAATGGGATATCCACTGGGATAGGCCAGTAGGTTTTGCTGATGAGTGTTGCCTGTGATCTGGTAGAATTCACTTCCAATGGCAGGCAGTGATGGGTAGAGAGGTTGCAGCTGCAGAGAATCAGGAGACAAGGTTGGCTTTGAGTTCTCAGAAAGAAGTTCTTGCGGTTCTGAATTCTCGGCAGGAGGCAGATTTGATTTGGAGCATTCAAAGTGATTTGGTTTCTTTGCCCTGATAGTGCTCCAGGTGATTTCAGCTTGGTGTGATTCATTGCTTCTAAACCAGTTTTGGTTTGTCTGGTAGGGTTGAGTATTCCCAACAAATTGATCGTTGTCACAGCATACACCAAAGGTGCTAACTTTATAAAAGAAATCCATCCCTGAGACAGCAGCTGTAACTTCAGGGCTCAACATTTTCTCAAAATCCTCAATGACGGTGCCAAGGGATGAGGCATCAAAAGTATTGTCATCACTGACTAAGGCACTGCTTGGCTTGTCACAATCATGGGTTATCTCCATTCCTTCTTCAATCTCAGTCACAATCCCAGCTGGTTGAAAACTGGGACTATTGGGATTTAAGGTAACTTGACGGCCTTGAGCCTCCTCCTTGGATGCATGAATAGGCATGTCATTCCCACTGATGAAGCTCATCGATGATGGGCTGTTCGCAGGAGAATCTTTATCTTTAGAGATGTCTTGAATGATCACAGGAGATGAGTGGGCCTCCTGTATAGCAGTTAGTGGATTACTTAGAGAAACCTGGGGATCTTCTCTGTCCAATCCATATTTAGTTGACTCTCCACTTGTTTGATTCAATCCTTGATGTACATTTTCCATGTATTGGGTTCCTTGGACTGGGTAGGTCACATTGTTGACTGTATATGTTTGATTGTAGTACACATGAGTAGAAGATGGAATGGGATATCCACTGGGAGAGGCAGGTAGGTTTTGCTGATGAGTGTTGACTGTGATCTGGTAGAATTCACTTCCAATGCCAGGCAGTGATGGGTAGAGAGGTTGCAGCTGCAGAGAATAACTTTTAACTTTAGATAACACAATAATGTCATAAAAATATGTTCCTAAAGTTGGATTGTCATTACTGATTTTCAATTAATAATAGTAGGAAAAAAAAACGTAAAACATAAAGTATACATGTTATAGATTATGATTAGTACTCAATAAAGAATTACTAATCTGGTTGGTGGTTGGTAAATTATCTAAGCTATGATACCTGCAGTTGTATTCTGAAACTGGTAAGAGTTTCCTGTCTGGATAATAGGGATATGACTCTCTCCCTGGTCTGAAATAGAAGTGTACAGTTCACTACATGCTTAGAAAAGAGGGTTCCTGACCTCTAAGTTTCTATAATAGGAATAGGATCGTGGATTTTGGTGCATGGTGTTTATATCAAAAGATTATTTCACAAGACTTTTCACCACAAAATATTTAACGATATTGCACAGGTTAAACGCAGCATACCTGCATATTGAAGTTGGTTTGAACTTGTTCCCTGGATAACTGGGATCTGAACCTCTCCTTCACCTGAAATATACAAGACAAGTTCACTATAAAAACATGCGTTATAGGAAAAAAGTACATAGGAGCAAAAATCTAATAACAATTATTTTGGTAATAAAGCTATAATTTGCTGGTTAAATAATCAAACCCATGATACCTGCAAAACTGAAATAAATAGACATGGGTGACACCGTGCAATGTCTCTGTTTAGACTGTACTAGAACATGTGGTTAAATAGCAATTACAATGTAACTACACAACACATTCAAGGCTTAATGAGTGACAATATATAGTAAACTGTTCACTTAAAATACAATCAAACTAGTTTAATTGAACTCCTGTTAATGTCATCCATTTATCATTCAGATTATAATGTCCCAGACAGAATATAACGAGATTCAACTGGTAGCACTGCAGCCGCGTGGTGCAGGGCGAGTCATGCAGCGCAGGTTCGCGTCCTCGCTGTGCAAAGTAGGCCAGTCTTTGCTGGGTACTCCGAAGGGAGTGTTGCTAACTCCCGTGGGTTAGGGAGGTAAAAAGGGCATTGCACTACAGTGAACCCTGCTGGCCAGGTGCCCAGTGAGCTCAGCGCAGACACCTGCAGCTCTGGCCTTTGTCCTACAGAGGTCAGTAGCTCACTGACATCCGCTCACAAGTTCTTGGGGTAAAAAGGAAGCTGGCTTGGTGGTGGGATCTGTGGACGCTCACTGACTCTCTTTGGGTCTCCTGAGCCATGTGGGGAATTGCTCAGTGAAGAGAAAAGCGATTGGGCAGTCCAAATTGGGGGGAAAGTTATAATTGGACACAGTAAAGCAAAATTGAAATTATAGATAATATGACTATAATAATTATCACACTGGTAATATCATATTTAACAGTCATAAAACTGATACAGACCCCACTTAATATCCAGTTGATCTGTTTAGAATCAGTCGATTGAATGGGGCTGTGTATATAGTCTAGGTACCTACTAGCCTCCTAACCCCCAAATCTACCCTCTACCTCTAAACCTAATGTCTACCACTAATGTAATCTCTACCCCTAAACCTAATCTCTAAGTAAACATTTTGCTAACTAAACCTAAACCTAACTGTGTTAACATTAAACTATCTGTTACTATTATTTCAACACTGCTTGTTTAGCACCCTCTAGTGGCTACTACATCCGAAGTCCAGTAAAGAGCTAATCAGGACCTACTCTACCTGTGGGAGACCAGTTTGTACCTACTGGCCCATTCCTAAGGGATAATT
>NW_024471586.1:0-17500 GCF_017654505.1 Polyodon spathula | reverse complement strand
AGAGCGGAGCGCTACGCAACGTGTTCTACCGAACGCCCCGCTGACCGGGAGCGCTTCCTAACAAGTCTAGTGGCCGATAAGTGATTTTTCCAAACAGTGTTTTTTTTTCTTCTTTCTTTAACAACACCTACAGCATGTGATAAGTTCAACCTACATTAATTATGTATTTTTAAACCTATGTATGAATGTTGTAGCTACAGTATTGAACGCTGGGTGATGTAGTCCTTGCTTTCTTGAAAAGGTCTCTAACACACCATTCAATAAGAGCTAACTTCTACCTGGAAGCGCTGTGGCAAGAGCACTCCTGCATACAGAACACTGCACCGCATGTGTAGCATGAGAAACTGCATCCCATGAGAAACCATGAGGTCCATAGGAGTGAACAGGCATGCGCGCCGCCAAAAGTGCTGCCTGGAATATAGTGAATCCTCTGCATGAAAACACACGTGCTCATATGAAAGTAATGGGTAACAGCTGTTTCCCGTGTCTAATCAGGATATGTATAGCATCAAATCCATTAATAAGGGACAGGGTCTGGTTGCAAAACACCTTAAGTATGAAGTTTGAGGAAAACACTAAGGATGCATTTTTCCCTGAACTGGTGCATTGACTTCTGCAACCCCCTACAGTTTACAGAACACTTAAGGGTAAAACTAACATGGAATTTAACTTAAAGGGTTTCATACAACTGGCCCCAGCAGCGGGATGAGGCACTGTCTCGCGGGACGAGGCACTGTCTCGCGGGACGAGGTCCTGTCTCGTCCTCCAAAATGTGCAGTGTCAGGCCGCCAACTTTATTTCACTCTGCAAGCCGACAGTTAAGCCAACCAGACCTGTTGCGTCAGAGGAAACCCAATTCCGACGTCAACACAGCCAGCCCACAGCCGCCCAGCCGCCATCGGAGTGGCTGGTGCGTGATGAGACAAGGACTACCCAAGGACTTAAACCTCCCTACCCGGGCGCCGCTGGGTTTTTTTTTTTTCCAGACATACCTCTTCCCTGTTGAACACCAGCCCCCTTTGTGCATGTCTGACACTCGCTGGAATGCACTGGCTCACTGGAACGATCTACTGTGAAAACAGCAGTGTTATTTAACACATTTTAATAATAAAGCAGAGTTTAAATTTAACATTATTACAAATTGGTTGAAAGGGGCGCTCCAAGATTGGGTTTGGCCATCCCTGTTTTAAAGTGTGACTTGTGGACTTTATCACCAGTGGTTTTATAGTTACTTTGAAATGTTAATAATGTTACAATGCCTCTGAAATGTTTTAAGGCCACCTTTGTATTTTGAGGCAATCTCAGTTCCTTTCCTTGAACTTCTCAGAGAGATTAATCCGAAATGTTCATGTGAGCAGCTAGCATGGGCGAGTGGGGCAACACCCCATGCTCCTTTTAGTTTTATTTGCAATAGTTTCGGCCCTGGATAATGTTGTTTGGAAAAACAATTCTACAATAAAAAGCTCAAGGCTCTATTCATTCAGTTATTTGCTCAGTTTCCACATTGATATATACATTTTGTGGCCCCAGTGTTAGACAGATATTGCAGAGTAGAAAGGTTTAGCTGCACAATGATGCAGCGCTCTGCTTTTGCATGTATGTAATGCAGTTTTATAAGTCAAATATATACAGTATATACTGTACTAATTGATATTTTTATTGTGATGATGATCAATAATATAAGTGGATCATCGATAATGGCAAAGCTAATTACATTTCTGGAATTTAGAAACTAAATGTTGAGTTAACTTCCTCTTTTGTCATTGAATTTACTTGCCGCTACCATGCTGGTTTTCTCACATCTGAAGATCACTGGATGTACGTAGTTTTCGTTTCTTTTTCTAACAAACAGAAAGCTGACATGTAGGAGTAATACTTTGGATCATTTGGACTGTTGCAATTCTGTGGACATTTCCTAAGGACAACACACAGTAAGTAGGCTACTGGACATTAGTTTATCCTTTTTAAATTTCAAAGCTTATATTTTGTGTACCATTCTACCCTGTTTTTATCATTTGAATTGAAAGTGTTCTTCATTTTAATATTCTGAAGAAAACATTATTTGTTTCTACTTTGTTTTTTATGATGTATTTTTGCTTTAGTTTTTCTCTTGACAGTCCTTGGTTATGCCATCAAGCGGCTTGGGGAGATGCACATGTTTATCTATAGATGTGAGGCTTGCGAAGATACTAAAATATGTTAAGAGTATAATATAGAGGTGTTTTATTTTGTATTGTAAGCAAAACTAAAATAACTCTAAATATCTATTATTTTATCGATCGATTTGATATTGTAGGTTCAATTATCGATTTCAGTTTTTGGGTTAACCTGTCATTCTTATACTGTACCAGTACATCTTCAATGTAGTTTTTATACCATAGCAAACAAACTCCAAACTTAGTGGGCCTCATCCCAGGAACAATAGAATACAAATATGGCAAAATGGTGTTCTTGTTAAAACAAGATGGGTGTCAGACCTATATTTTCATTTTAAAACCACTTCATTTGAAAAACAGTTCAGTTGATAAACTTTTAACTACCAAGATAGCCATAGAAACATTTATTTTAAAACCTTTTAAAATCTCCTTCTTGGGAACCAGTAAAGTGATTGATTTGAAACTTGGTAAATATCATCACCAACAAAACCCACGTTCATGTTTGCAAAGCATAAGCTGCTGCAATAAGGTTGACGATACATGCCCCAAACCTAAACTGCTTCTGCTGAAAAAACTATAACCACCCAATTCCAAACTCCCAGGGACATTAGGGTTCAGACAGGATAGAATGGGGTTCTTCTGTAAAACAATATGGCCACCAGATCGATATTTGCTTTTAAACTTTTATAACCGTTTCTGTTGGCAAGAGGTTTAGTTTATTAACTTCAAACCTGACAAGCATCCACCCCTGTGTCAGTACAATTCACTTTTTTTTCAAAATGTAGTTGGAGAGAAGGCACCCTGTCGGCAGCTTTGATAGTAAGAGCTCAGTGACACCTACCCATAGGCAGGAGCGTATATCCCATATACGATGCTTGGGGTCCATCTTCTCTTTCAGGGAACCAGGGTTATGGGAGGTAAGCCACGTGTTTTTTGTATTGCCGCAGTGTTGCTACAGAGATGAGAGTATAACTAAAAATGATCCAATTTTCTCTTGCCATGGCAGAGCAAAGTGAAGTTAGATTCACAGACAGGACCTCAGCCAAGAGCCTAGTAACAACAAGCTCTCCTTGTAACTAACAACAAGGGGAAGTACAGAGATAGTTTTCTGTTGTCTTGGCTGAGTTCCAGGATGTTGATCTAACTTGAAGAGGTAGTGCACTTGACTGAATTATAAAATTACTTCTTTTATTTTTTACTTTATTACTATAAAACCTCTTTGTAATGATTATGAAATGCTACAGTACAGGGTGTGTTCACTGTGAGGATTGTAAACAGGCTGTCAGACAAGTCAGATAGAATCAAGAAAAGTCACAGCCCCATATCTTTGTGTAATGCTCTTGAGCACTCACAGGCAGTCAAGTCGTGTTTTGAAGTGAATGGAGTGAGTGCTACAGTCTTGGGTAAGGAGTAAGAATATTGCAGCTGCACACATTCTCTGTTTAGGTTTACAGTGTGTCAGACATATTTAAGCCTATATATTTATTATTTTTGAGGGCAAACTGTTAAAATATGTGTTCTTGTTATAGATGAATTATGAATGATATTAAAACAGTTTAAAAATATGCTAACACTTAAAAAATGAAAAAGATGTTAGCAACACTAACTTAAATTATGTTTGTGTCCAGGGTTTTCTGTTTTTGAATCCCTTTAAATGCATTTCAGAAAGAGAGAGGAAAATATTACTTTATTAATAATAGTATGGTTCTATTACTCTTAGCGCTGTACTGAGAGGTTTCATTTACTTTAAAAGCTAATTGCTGCTGAAAACAGTTTTATATAGTTTAGATTTGTATGTAGACACTTCTGTGATAGAAAGCTATTTCCTAACAATAACAATAATTAGAAATCAGCTTTAGCGGTGCAAAATTAATAGACAGTAGATGCTCGCTGGAATGTTTCAGCACCAACTGGTGAATACAATTTCAAATTAATCTGTGCTGGTGTTGTGTCATTTAGAGGTACTCGTCAAAAAGTGATAGAAAACCCACTGCGCTTGCGCATGCATGTGCACATCCTGTTTATTGATGATGACAGGAACCTCACTGTTGTAAAATGTCCCAGAAGTTTCCATCTGTTATCCATATTGATGCTAAAAATACTTGAAATATTAATCTACCACGTTTTGGCAGCAGTAAATTGTAAAAATGTGGTATACGTAGTTAAACGGGTACTGTTTTTTGATGGGTGCAAACTGTCAGAAATTGGTAAAGGTACCACTTTTTGACAAAGTACCACTTTCTGACATCACAACTCAGAGTCTATTTATGTAAATGTAGTGGGTAAGTCAACAGCTTCTGCTGTTGAAAACCCAGTACAAAACACAGGCAACAAGTAATAATACAGAAAGCCATATATCAAGAAGGCACTATAGCTAGAATTAGAAATTAGGCATTATCGTGTGATAATTGACCTTGACTTTCGGCTTTGGCTCGTGACACATAACTCACGGTAGAGCCTGCATCAACGTGGGGCAATATCACTTATTAGAGAATGGATAGGAGATTTCCTGTAACCTGGTCAATCAAGCAGGCTTAAGCCACGATTACACCCCCGCCTGAATGCTAGTACTCAAAGTACCGGACTGTATATTTATTCACCATTCCAAATCAAGCCATTTGAAACAGACGATATTTTTCTGTTTAAAAAAGTAACATTTGTCGTCTTATTTATCAAAGTGTAAATGTACGTTTAAGTTTTTATAAATACATTTATTTAAAGTAAAGCGCTTGCTGTGTTTGGATGTGCAGCGTGGTTTTTAGCAAAAATACATATTTTAAAAACAGATTATGTTACAGCAGACGTAAAATCACTACTGATCCCAGGGTTTTATTTTCCTTTAAAATTTTGGTTGTCAGTATCATACTGGTGGCATAAGCAATATAATATTCGCATTTGACACTCCGTGTAGGCACAAGTTCAAATGAAGATATTTTCTATATTCACAATCTATCTATGTCTATATATATATATATATATATATATATATATATATATATATATATATATATATATATATATATATAATAATAATGTATATTTTCTTTAAGTATTATCAATGCAACTGCAATGATAATTACTCAGGTCCGTGGGTAAAGGATACATTTTTTAAAGTCTTGTTACACAGACATATAATTCACTCATAAGGGGCTGATTTATGCGTACGTGATAATATTTGTTGTTATGGTCAAATGATTATGGGATAACAGTGTATATCAAAATTGTAAAATAGGTTAACTTGAAGTTGATTTTAAAAGCTAAATGGACTCTTGTTAAAAGTGTAACAGTTCAATAAGAACAGTAAAAAAAGTAATGTTAAGGAGCTAGACAAAATATTTGGCAAGTACTTTACTGTACCTAGCATAAGCAGCTCTTTGACATTAAGAAAACTTGTAATCGCTATTCTTTTGAAAGCCTTGAGTGTACTGAGAGTGCTGTAAGGGAAAAGCATATATTATGATTAGATTAGTAATGTTCCTGCCTCCAAAAACTGATACAGATTCAGTTTCGCTCTGCACGAGAATGCATGAGAATGAGAGCAAGTGTTCATAAAATGTTACCAAGTTTTCCAGCTAGGATCACAAACACAGGCTTCAGACAGAGCTCTGATGAACTCGTATTTCTCGCAGCAAAGGCTCTCTGGAGAACCTTACAAATCTATATACCAGTTTGTTCTTTGTAGCTCTCACCGTAGCTGCTCTTGAGTTGACACCGTTAGAGAGAACACCTGTCAGCTGCATATGGGCTGCCTTAAACTGTGCAATGTGGTCAAGTGCAGTGACAGAATACTAAAGCACAGGGGAGGAGGGACAGTGGTGGTAAGGCATTGTAAAAGCACAGAGGGATTAGGAAAGTTTTACTTTCTTTTTTTAATTGACAATAAAACTGAATAAAAAAAATACATTTAAAGTTGATAATGTTTTTTCGTCATTGAGTTAATCAACAGGAACCCAAATTCTGCTAAACTTCATTAAAAGTGAAAATGAGTATGATAAAGAATAAATACTAAATCTCCAGTTCCAGTGAAGCTTTGCAGATACAGGGAGGCTGCAGTTTGAATGCAGTGAAATACTAGGCATTCAGGTGACAGTGACCTTTGGACTTACAAACATCATACAAGCAGGTACGGCAGGAACTGTACACAAAACCAAAGTCCAGAGAACAGAGAACTACGCCAGAGAAGTGACAGACTGGAGGAATACACTGGAGAGAGACTAGAGAACAGAAAACTACGCCAGAGAAGTGACAGACTGGAGGGATACACTGGAGAGAGACTAGAGAACAGAAAACTACGCCAGAGAAGTGACAGACTGGAGGGATACACTGGAGAGAGGCTAGAGAACAGAAAACTGCGCCAGAGAAGTGACAGACTGGAGGGATACACTGGAGAGACGAGAAAGGTAAAATCACAAGAGTATTACCAAATGTTAGAAAACGAACCCAGTTCACCATGGTTTATTATTAATTCCTGTATCAATGATTGCTTTCCAGTGTGCCTGCGTGATGTTTATATGATGTTTATATAGTTTCATTCTTGCTAGTTTGGCTTGCATTTAACAGCACAAAGCATGTCTATGGGCCATATTCATAAAAAATTTACTGTCGCACTTTTTATAATGAGAAAAAAATAAAGAAGGGAAGTGTCAGAAATCTTTTATAGGAGTTATCAAGTGTTATCAAAAGCAAATGAGATGTTTCGATGATAATTTGTACTGTGGCAAGTTTGTTTTTAATCTTTTTAAAATTAACATGACTAAAGGATTAAGCAGTTATGATAATGGATGGATGGATGTATTGACTCCTTGTCTCTCTGTATAGTCTATATGTGTGTATGTATATATTGCACTGTATTGACTTCTCTAAAGGATTAAGCCATTATGATAATGGATGGATGTTTTTGTATCATTCATTGAAAATGTACCCAATGCAAAATAACCTGTATATATACTTTTCAGAAGTAATTGAGAACAGCTCAGTAGGAACTAAATCCAGAGGACAGACAGGGGGTCCCGAGTCAGTAAACATACAAAAATAATTTAAAGACTATCCCATTGTTCATAAATACATACAGCATAATAATAAAAAAGCCTGAAAATAAACTCTATATTTTGTGGTGTTGTTTTATACAGGGGCAGCACAGTGGCATGGTGGTTAGCACTGCTGCCTCACAGCTCCAAGTCCTGGGTTTGATTCTGGTCACCGTGTTTGCGTGGGTTTTGTCTGAGTACTCTGCTTTTCTCCCACAGTCCAAAGACATGCTGTCCAGGTTGATTGGAACCACAATTGCCCTCTGTGTGAGAGTGTGTGTGAGGCCCTGTGATGGACTGCCTTGCGTTAACCTGTACTTCGCTACACTGCTGCCCTGTAATGAGGATTATTAATGTGTGTGTGATTTTCTCAACAGTGGGACTAAACTGGGGGGAGATTGAGGAAAAAGAGAGGACATGGAAAAGAGACTGAGAGAGATGGAGCAGGAATGGTTGAGGGGAGAGATGCGGGACAAAATGAGGGAGATAAAGAAAAAACTGAGGAGAGATTTAGAGAAGAAACATAAGAGAGAGGTAGAGGAACTCAATAAAGAGATGGAGAAGAAATGGAATGAGATGGAGGAACTGAAGAAAGAGATGGAGGAAAAACAGAAAGAGATGGAGAAAAAACAGAAAGAGATGGAGAAAAAACAGAAAGAGATGGAGAAAAAACAGAAAGAGATGGAGGAAAAACAGAAAGAGATGGAGAAGAAACTGAGAGACATGAAGGAGATACTGAGAGAGGTGGAGGAGTATCAGAAGAGAGATGAGGAGGAACAGAGGAGGTCTGTAATGGTGCTACAGTGACATGCTATAGTGAAAAGCATATTTTGCATTTGACCATAATTCCCTAAAAAACATTTTGTTCTTTGATCAAGTTATATTTCTGACTGACACTATATATCCTATATATATATATATATATATATATATATATATATATATATATATATGTATATATATTATATATATATATATATTATATATATATATATATATATATATATATATATATATCTATATATATATATATCATATATATATAATATATATATATATATAATATATATATATATATATAGTTATATATATCTATATATATGTATATCTAATATATATATATTTATATATATATATATATATATATATATATATATATATATATATATTATATATATATATATATATATATATGTAGTTATGTATAGTTACAAAATAACATCTACAGATGTGTTTACTTGATCTTCAGTACAGTAGTCTGTATTGGGAAATCCTTGATCACCATCATGTAAAGTGAGATTGCAGCTGTTTTTTGGTGAGTATGTGCAAGGTGAATGGGTCTAT
Source organism: Polyodon spathula (assembly GCF_017654505.1). Taxonomy (NCBI): domain Eukaryota; kingdom Metazoa; phylum Chordata; class Actinopteri; order Acipenseriformes; family Polyodontidae; genus Polyodon; species Polyodon spathula. The sequence goes on along the minus strand of NW_024471586.1, from coordinate 8,973 downwards.
AACAATTCATCACCAGCATTTCATCACCAGCAGTTCATCACCAGGTACAATTCCTCACCAGAGACAATTCATCACGAAGGGTACATTATCATATGTACACATCATATATATATATATACATATATACAGCTGTTTAAAACGCTCAGGTGAAAACAACCGGTGTGGCGCTTGTAGGTAGTTTGAAATTTCGGCACTTCTAGTGTTAAAACAAAGGTTTGAAAAGCAAACTTGTTATTCATTTATTTATTTTTGCTTGTTTGTTTGTTAGTTGGGTGGTCATGAACTAGTACAATTTTGTACATTATGGGCTTTATTTATGTAATTTGTAAGTGAATATGTACTGTATCTGTTATTTATGATTTATTATAGCTCTATTTGTTTTTAGCACAGCTCTTATGATATATCGTGGCCTTAATCGGTGAGTTGTTGTCTGTGATGAGTTGTCGCTGGTGATGAAAAGTGTGTGATGTGGCACCAAGGTGGGTATCTGATACAGTAAAGTAACTTGATTCTAAACTGTCTTTGCAGGGAAGAGCCTGAAGAGATCCACAGAAGAATCAAGTGCCTGAAGGGGTTTGTCCAGATGTATCAAAATGAGAAGCCGCAGGTTACACATTTTCTCACAGAACTCAACAGGATTGCTGATGAACTGGATGAGGGTGACAGGAAGGCTACCATCGCTAAGACTATAGGGAGCTCTGTTTCTGTTGTCGGGGGGGTCATGGCCGTTGCAGGGCTAGCTCTGGCTCTTTTTACGTGGGGAGCCACCCTTGGACTGGTTCCTGCAGGGGCTGGGGTGACTGTAACTGGGGGAGTATTCAATGTTAGCGTAGAAATAGCAAAGGGTGTGAGAGCTAGAGATAAGAACAAGAGACTAGAGGAAACAGTGAATGACATTAACAGTAAAATGAAAGCACTTGGTGGAATGTGCTATACAAAACTTGCTAATTCATATAGAGGATATATTGGGTCTCTCTTAATTGGCATTTATAGGAAAACCCGTGCTGCTCTGGGCTTGTCTGATGATGTTGCTGCGATTGCAGTAGGCCTGGCTGTTGATGTCCCTCCTTCAGTGATCTCTGATGTAGGCAGAGCATTGAGAGATCCTTGTGCTGGAGTCTTTGCAGCTGTGGATGCCTTGAACATTGCTTTAAATATCAGAAAGCTTATTGAGTGCCATCCAACTGAAAAAGCACAAGAGATTCGCTACCTTGTGAAAAGTTTGAAAGAATCACAGCTAGCTGAGCTAGACAACATCAATTCAGACATAAATATGATTTTAAATAAATATTTGGGTCCACTGGCTGTGGAGGATGGTGCACTCAAAAAAAGATTCTACTGTCAGATGTGCAGGTACTTTATCAACAACAGTGCAAACAGAACTGTGGCATTGACTCCAGCTAAGGAACTTCATGGGAAGCACATGGTGCCTCCTATAGCCTGGAGATCGACGACTATGACTGGGAGTTCCCTGGGGCCGCACACAATTGTCCAAGCACCGACTGGGTGGGGAGGGTTTGAGTCGGCCCAGTAATCCTTGTCTTACTGCACGAGGGACTCCTGTGATGGCTGGGCACCTGCAAGTGGTCTGCGGAACTGTGCTTCTTCCAATGGCGCGATAGCTCTGGTTGCCTTCGCTGTCAGCTTGTGGGGTGAAAAAAGGAGGTCAGCTGACAGAACACACTTCGGAGGAAACGTGTGTCTTAGTCTCTCCTGAGTCCACATGGGAGTTGCAGCACTAAGAGAAGGTCTTAAAAACTATTGGATATTCCAAATTGGGAGAAAATGGGGGTAAAAAATAATTGGCGATTCCAAAAAAAAAAAAAAAATCCTAACAGGAATGAAATAGTAAATCTCGTTAGAATGCAGGGTCCTCCATGTCTTTTACATCCAGATCTGGGTAGAAGCTGAGGCTCTACAAGCAGACCTGGGCTGGACTTCCTGATCAGCTATGATATTTGTTAAACATTATTCATGAGCTGCTCCTCCTTCCAGCCAAATAGTGGAGAGGGGGGGGAGCCACAATAACATTACTCTGCCACGCATCAATGTGAACGATAGAATATATGTATGCAAATGATATATGTATAATATCAAGTCTATATGTGATAAAGTTAAAAGTGTACTGCAATCCATGTTATTCAAATTGAATACAATTCAATGATACTGCATTGCTTTATGTTAGTCTCTGTCTCTCAATTGGATAGTTGCAGCTGGGGGCAAAAGTAGCATTATACCACAGCTATAGGTAACCCTGGTCCTGGAGAGCCACAGTCCTGTAGGTCGTGGTTTTGTAGGTATCTCTTAATCATCAATGACTAAATAGCCAGAAAAATGGTCATCACACTCAGTGCTGTGACATCACGGTGGTCCTGTAACTGGGGGAGTATTCAATGTTAGCGTAGAAATAGCAAAGGGTGTGAGAGCTAGAGATAAGAACAAGAGACTAGAGGAAACAGTGAATGACATTAACAGTAAAATGAAAGCACTTGGTGGAATGTGCTATACAAAACTTGCTAATTCATATAGAGGATATATTGGGTCTCTCTTAATTGGCATTTATAGGAAAACCCGTGCTGCTCTGGGCTTGTCTGATGATGTTGCTGCGATTGCAGTAGGCCTGGCTGTTGATGTCCCTCCTTCAGTGATCTCTGATGTAGGCAGAGCATTGAGAGATCCTTGTGCTGGAGTCTTTGCAGCTGTGGATGCCTTGAACATTGCTTTAAATATCAGAAAGCTTATTGAGTGCCATCCAACTGAAAAAGCACAAGAGATTCGCTACCTTGTGAAAAGTTTGAAAGAATCACAGCTAGCTGAGCTAGACAACATCAATTCAGACATAAATATGATTTTAAATAAATATTTGGGTCCACTGGCTGTGGAGGATGGTGCACTCAAAAAAAGATTCTACTGTCAGATGTGCAGGTACTTTATCAACAACAGTGCAAACAGAACTGTGGCATTGACTCCAGCTAAGGAACTTCATGGGAAGCACATGGTGCCTCCTATAGCCTGGAGATCGACGACTATGACTGGGAGTTCCCTGGGGCCGCACACAATTGTCCAAGCACCGACTGGGTGGGGAGGGTTTGAGTCGGCCCAGTAATCCTTGTCTTACTGCACGAGGGACTCCTGTGATGGCTGGGCACCTGCAAGTGGTCTGCGGAACTGTGCTTCTTCCAATGGCGCGATAGCTCTGGTTGCCTTCGCTGTCAGCTTGTGGGGTGAAAAAAGGAGGTCAGCTGACAGAACACACTTCGGAGGAAACGTGTGTCTTAGTCTCTCCTGAGTCCACATGGGAGTTGCAGCACTAAGAGAAGGTCTTAAAAACTATTGGATATTCCAAATTGGGAGAAAATGGGGGTAAAAAATAATTGGCGATTCCAAAAAAATCCTAACAGGAATGAAATAGTAAATCTCGTTAGAATGCAGGGTCCTCCATGTCTTTTACATCCAGATCTGGGTAGAAGCTGAGGCTCTACAAGCAGACCTGGGCTGGACTTCCTGATCAGCTATGATATTTGTTAAACATTATTCATGAGCTGCTCCTCCTTCCAGCCAAATAGTGGAGAGGGGGGGGAGCCACAATAACATTACTCTGCCACGCATCAATGTGAACGATAGAATATATGTATGCAAATGATATATGTATAATATCAAGTCTATATGTGATAAAGTTAAAAGTGTACTGCAATCCATGTTATTCAAATTGAATACAATTCAATGATACTGCATTGCTTTATGTTAGTCTCTGTCTCTCAATTGGATAGTTGCAGCTGGGGGCAAAAGTAGCATTATACCACAGCTATAGGTAACCCTGGTCCTGGAGAGCCACAGTCCTGTAGGTCGTGGTTTTGTAGGTATCTCTTAATCATCAATGACTAAATAGCCAGAAAAATGGTCATCACACTCAGTGCTGTGACATCACGGTGGTCCTGTAACTGGGGGAGTATTCAATGTTGGCGTAGAAATAGCAAAGGGTGTGAGAGCTAGAGATAAGAACAAGAGACTAGAGGAAACAGTGAATGACATTAACAGTAAAATGAAAGCACTTGGTGGAATGTGCTATACAAAACTTGCTAATTCATATAGAGGATATATTGGGTCTCTCTTAATTGGCATTTATAGGAAAACCCGTGCTGCTCTGGGCTTGTCTGATGATGTTGCTGCGATTGCAGTAGGCCTGGCTGTTGATGTCCCTCCTTCAGTGATCTCTGATGTAGGCAGAGCATTGAGAGATCCTTGTGCTGGAGTCTTTGCAGCTGTGGATGCCTTGAACATTGCTTTAAATATCAGAAAGCTTATTGAGTGCCATCCAACTGAAAAAGCACAAGAGATTCGCTACCTTGTGAAAAGTTTGAAAGAATCACAGCTAGCTGAGCTAGACAACATCAATTCAGACATAAATATGATTTTAAATAAATATTTGGGTCCACTGGCTGTGGAGGATGGTGCACTCAAAAAAAGATTCTACTGTCAGATGTGCAGGTACTTTATCAACAACAGTGCAAACAGAACTGTGGCATTGACTCCAGCTAAGGAACTTCATGGGAAGCACATGGTGCCTCCTATAGCCTGGAGATCGACGACTATGACTGGGAGTTCCCTGGGGCCGCACACAATTGTCCAAGCACCGACTGGGTGGGGAGGGTTTGAGTCGGCCCAGTAATCCTTGTCTTACTGCACGAGGGACTCCTGTGATGGCTGGGCACCTGCAAGTGGTCTGCGGAACTGTGCTTCTTCCAATGGCGCGATAGCTCTGGTTGCCTTCGCTGTCAGCTTGTGGGGTGAAAAAAGGAGGTCAGCTGACAGAACACACTTCGGAGGAAACGTGTGTCTTAGTCTCTCCTGAGTCCACATGGGAGTTGCAGCACTAAGAGAAGAGGTCTTTGAAAACTATTGGATATTCCAAATTGGGAGAAAATGGGGGTAAAAAAAAATTGGCGATTCCAAAAAAAAAAAAAAAATCCTAAAAGGAATGAAATAGTAAATCTCGTTAGAATGCAGGGTCCTCCATGTCTTTTACATCCAGATCTGGGTAGAAGCTGAGGCTCTACAAGCAGACCTGGGCTGGACTTCCTGATCAGCTATGATATTTGTTAAACATTATTCATGAGCTGCTCCTCCTTCCAGCCAAATAGTGGAGAGGGGGGGGGAGCCACAATAACATTACTCTGCCACGCATCAATGTGAACGATAGAATATATGTATGCAAATGATATATGTATAATATCAAGTCTATATGTGATAAAGTTAAAAGTGTACTGCAATCCATGTTATTCAAATTGAATACAATTCAATGATACTGCATTGCTTTATGTTAGTCTCTGTCTCTCAATTGGATAGTTGCAGCTGGGGGCAAAAGTAGCATTATACCACAGCTATAGGTAACCCTGGTCCTGGAGAGCCACAGTCCTGTAGGTCGTGGTTTTGTAGGTATCTCTTAATCATCAATGACTAAATAGCCAGAAAAATGGTCATCACACTCAGTGCTGTGACATCACGGTGGTCCTGTAACTGGGGGAGTATTCAATGTTGGCGTAGAAATAGCAAAGGGTGTGAGAGCTAGAGATAAGAACAAGAGACTAGAGGAAACAGTGAATGACATTAACAGTAAAATGAAAGCACTTGGTGGAATGTGCTATACAAAACTTGCTAATTCATATAGAGGATATATTGGGTCTCTCTTAATTGGCATTTATAGGAAAACCCGTGCTGCTCTGGGCTTGTCTGATGATGTTGCTGCGATTGCAGTAGGCCTGGCTGTTGATGTCCCTCCTTCAGTGATCTCTGATGTAGGCAGAGCATTGAGAGATCCTTGTGCTGGAGTCTTTGCAGCTGTGGATGCCTTGAACATTGCTTTAAATATCAGAAAGCTTATTGAGTGCCATCCAACTGAAAAAGCACAAGAGATTCGCTACCTTGTGAAAAGTTTGAAAGAATCACAGCTAGCTGAGCTAGACAACATCAATTCAGACATAAATATGATTTTAAATAAATATTTGGGTCCACTGGCTGTGGAGGATGGTGCACTCAAAAAAAGATTCTACTGTCAGATGTGCAGGTACTTTATCAACAACAGTGCAAACAGAACTGTGGCATTGACTCCAGCTAAGGAACTTCATGGGAAGCACATGGTGCCTCCTATAGCCTGGAGATCGACGACTATGACTGGGAGTTCCCTGGGGCCGCACACAATTGTCCAAGCACCGACTGGGTGGGGAGGGTTTGAGTCGGCCCAGTAATCCTTGTCTTACTGCACGAGGGACTCCTGTGATGGCTGGGCACCTGCAAGTGGTCTGCGGAACTGTGCTTCTTCCAATGGCGCGATAGCTCTGGTTGCCTTCGCTGTCAGCTTGTGGGGTGAAAAAAGGAGGTCAGCTGACAGAACACACTTCGGAGGAAACGTGTGTCTTAGTCTCTCCTGAGTCCACATGGGAGTTGCAGCACTAAGAGAAGGTCTTAAAAACTATTGGATATTCCAAATTGGGAGAAAATGGGGGTAAAAAATAATTGGCGATCCCAAAAAAAAAAAAAAAATCCTAACAGGAATGAAATAGTAAATCTCGTTAGAATGCAGGGTCCTCCATGTCTTTTACATCCAGATCTGGGTAGAAGCTGAGGCTCTACAAGCAGACCTGGGCTGGACTTCCTGATCAGCTATGATATTTGTTAAACATTATTCATGAGCTGCTCCTCCTTCCAGCCAAATAGTGGAGAGGGGGGGGGAGCCACAATAACATTACTCTGCCACGCATCAATGTGAACGATAGAATATATGTATGCAAATGATATATGTATAATATCAAGTCTATATGTGATAAAGTTAAAAGTGTACTGCAATCCATGTTATTCAAATTGAATACAATTCAATGATACTGCATTGCTTTATGTTAGTCTCTGTCTCTCAATTGGATAGTTGCAGCTGGGGGCAAAAGTAGCATTATACCACAGCTATAGGTAACCCTGGTCCTGGAGAGCCACAGTCCTGTAGGTCGTGGTTTTGTAGGTATCTCTTAATCATCAATGACTAAATAGCCAGAAAAATGGTCATCACACTCAGTGCTGTGACATCACGGTGGTCCTGTAACTGGGGGAGTATTCAATGTTGGCGTAGAAATAGCAAAGGGTGTGAGAGCTAGAGATAAGAACAAGAGACTAGAGGAAACAGTGAATGACATTAACAGTAAAATGAAAGCACTTGGTGGAATGTGCTATACAAAACTTGCTAATTCATATAGAGGATATATTGGGTCTCTCTTAATTGGCATTTATAGGAAAACCCGTGCTGCTCTGGGCTTGTCTGATGATGTTGCTGCGATTGCAGTAGGCCTGGCTGTTGATGTCCCTCCTTCAGTGATCTCTGATGTAGGCAGAGCATTGAGAGATCCTTGTGCTGGAGTCTTTGCAGCTGTGGATGCCTTGAACATTGCTTTAAATATCAGAAAGCTTATTGAGTGCCATCCAACTGAAAAAGCACAAGAGATTCGCTACCTTGTGAAAAGTTTGAAAGAATCACAGCTAGCTGAGCTAGACAACATCAATTCAGACATAAATATGATTTTAAATAAATATTTGGGTCCACTGGCTGTGGAGGATGGTGCACTCAAAAAAAGATTCTACTGTCAGATGTGCAGGTACTTTATCAACAACAGTGCAAACAGAACTGTGGCATTGACTCCAGCTAAGGAACTTCATGGGAAGCACATGGTGCCTCCTATAGCCTGGAGATCGACGACTATGACTGGGAGTTCCCTGGGGCCGCACACAATTGTCCAAGCACCGACTGGGTGGGGAGGGTTTGAGTCGGCCCAGTAATCCTTGTCTTACTGCACGAGGGACTCCTGTGATGGCTGGGCACCTGCAAGTGGTCTGCGGAACTGTGCTTCTTCCAATGGCGCGATAGCTCTGGTTGCCTTCGCTGTCAGCTTGTGGGGTGAAAAAAGGAGGTCAGCTGACAGAACACACTTCGGAGGAAACGTGTGTCTTAGTCTCTCCTGAGTCCACATGGGAGTTGCAGCACTAAGAGAAGGTCTTAAAAACTATTGGATATTCCAAATTGGGAGAAAATGGGGGTAAAAAATAATTGGCGATCCCAAAAAAAAAAAAAATACAATTTCGGTAGAATGCAGGTCCCCATGTCTTTGTACATCCAGATCTGGTTTTAGAAAGCTGAGGCTCTACAAGCACCGGGTGTGCCTGGACTGTGGCTGATCAGCTATTAGTATGTGATGTGACATTATTCATGATCTTGGCGCAGGGTCCCTCCATGTCTTTTACATCCAGATCTGGGTAGAAGCTGAGGCTCTACAAGCAGACCTGGGCTGGACTTCCTGATCAGCTATGATATTTGTTAAACATTATTCATGAGCTGCTCCTCCTTCCAGCCAAATAGTGGAGAGGGGGGGGGAGCCACAATAACATTACTCTGCCACGCATCAATGTGAACGATAGAATATATGTATGCAAATGATATATGTATAATATCAAGTCTATATGTGATAAAGTTAAAAGTGTACTGCAATCCATGTTATTCAAATTGAATACAATTCAATGATACTGCATTGCTTTATGTTAGTCTCTGTCTCTCAATTAGGATAGTTGCAGCTGGGGGCAAAAGTAGCATTATACTCGTAGCAGCGGTATGGCACGATGGGCCTAGTTGGTCGTTTACGTAAATAAGAACTCTAGCAAAGAAGAAAAATAAAAAAGATAAAAAAAACTACTGCAAATCACCTACAAAAAGTTGTGTAAGTAGTAGGAGTAGAATTACTACTGACTGGTATGATCCGCGCAAAGAAGCGTATCCTTAATAATGGGGAAAAGGAACCACGCTATAGGTCAATCCTGGTCCTGGAGAGCCACAGTCCTGTAGGTCGTGGTTTTGTAGGTATCTCTTAATCATCAATGACTAAATAGCCAGAAAAATGGTCATCACACTCAGTGCTGTGACATCACGGTGGTCCTGTAACT